>NW_026775485.1:0-64000 GCF_963259705.1 Myotis daubentonii | reverse complement strand
CGTTTTCACTTGAATTTGCTTTCAAATGTTAGGAATTCATGTTTATACAGCTCAAAATTTCTGTAGAAAGTCTGTAAGGAATCACTATACTGCCTATGTTTACAATTGAGGCCGAACTTCTCTGGCGTCTTTTGTGTGAATCAGTTAAAATCCTTACGGTTCCAGTACTTACTTGTAAGAACACTCTCTAATTGTGGTAAAACACTTAAAATACGCAATTAGAGTTTCCAGAAATGATTATTAACTTGTAAGAAACCCTTGAAATTAAAGTAAATGGATTCGTACTGCATTTCCTGCCGTTTTTTAATCCCAGACATTACTAGTGGAAAGCTGGTAAATGACCAGAAAACTGATAATATTTACAACTCCAGACACTTTAGGGAGCGTTTTCACTTGAATTTGCTTTCAAATGTTAGGAATTCATGTTTATACAGCTCAAAATTTCTGTAGAAGGTCTGTAAGGAATGACTATACTGCCTATGTTTACAATTAAGGCCGAACTTCTCTGGCGTCTTTTGTGTGAATCAGTTAAAATCCTTACGGTTCCAGTACTTACTTGTAAGAAAATCTCAAATTGTGGTAAAACTCTTGAAATACGTAATTAGAGTTTGAAGAAATGATTATAAACTTGTGAGAAACCCTTGAAATAAAAGTAAATGAATTCCTACTACATTTCCTGCCGTTTTTCGCTGACAGACATTACCAGTGGAAAGCTGGTAAATGACCAGAAAAATGATAATATTTACAACTCCGGACACTTTAGGGAGCGTTTTCACTTGAATTTGCTTTCAAATGTTAGGAATTCATGTTTATACAGCTCAAAATTTCTGTAGAAAGTCTGTAAGGAATCACTATACTGCCTATGTTTACAATTGAGGCCGAACTTCTCTGGTGTCTTTTGTGTGAATCAGTTAAAATCCTTACGGTTCCAGTACTTACTTGTAAGAACACTCTCTAATTGTGGTAAAACTCTTAAAATACGCAATTAGAGTTTCCAGAAATGATTATTAACTTGAAAGAAACCCTTGAAATTAAAGTAAATGGATTCGTACTACATTTCCTGCCGTTTTTTAATCCCAGACATTACTAGTGGAAAGCTGGTAAATGACCAGAAAACTGATAATATTTACAACTCCAGAAACTTTAGGGAGCGTTTTCCCTTGAATTTGCTTTCAAATGTTAGGAATTCATGTTTATACAGCTCAAAATTTCTGTAGAAGGTCTGTAAGGAATGACTATGCTGCCTATGTTTACAATTGAGGCCGAAATTCCCTGGCGTCTTTAGTGTGAATCAGTTAAAATCCTTAGGGTTCAGTACTTACCTGTAAGACCACTCTCTAATTGTGGTAAAACTCTTAAAATACGCAATGACAGTTTCCAGAAATGATTAAAAACTTGTAAGAAACCCTTGAAATAAAAGTAAATGGATTCGTACTACATTGCCTGCCGTTTTTTATTGACAGACATTACCATTGGAAAGCTGGGAAATACCAGAAAACTGATAATATTTACAACTCCGGACACTTTAGGGAGCGTTTTCACTTGAATTTGCTTTCAAATGTTAGGAATTCATGTTTATACAGCTCAAAATTTCTGTATAAATTCTGTAAGGAATGACTATACTGCCTATGTTTACAATTGAGGCCGAACTTCTCTGGCGTCTTTTGTGTGAATCAGTTAAAATCCTTATGGTTCCAGTACTTACTTGTAAGAAAATCTCAAATTGTGGTAAAACTCTTAAAATACGTAATTTGAGTTTGAAGAAATGATTATAAACTTGTAAGAAACCCTTGAAATAAAAGTAAATGGATTCCTACTACATTTCCTGCCGTTTTTCGCTGACAGACATTACCAGTGGAAAGCTGGTAAATGACCAGAAAACTGATAATATTTACAACTCCGGACACTTTAGGGAGCGTTTTCACTTGAATTTGCTTTCAAATGTTAGGAATTCATGTTTATACAGCTCAAAATTTCTGTAGAAGGTCTGTAAGGAATGACTATACTGCCTATGTTTACAATTAAGGCCGAACTTCTCTGGCGTCTTTTGTGTGAATCAGTTAAAATCCTTAAGGTTCCATTAATTACTTGTAAGAACAGTCCCTAATTGTGGTAAAACTCTTAAAATACGCAATTAGAGTTTCCATACATGATGATAAACTTGTAAGAAACCCTTGAAATAAAAGTAAATGGATTCGTACTACATTTCCTGCTGTTTTTTACTGACAGACATAACCAGTGGAAAGCTGGTAAATGACCAGAAAACTGATAATATTAACAACTCCGGACAATTTAGGGAGCGTTTTCATTTGAATTTGCTTTCAAATGTTAGGAATTCATGTTTATACAGCTCAAAATTGATGGAGAAAGTCTGTAAGGAATCACTATACTGCCTATGTTTACAAGTGAGGCCGAACTTCTCTGGCGTCTTTTGTGTGAATCAGTTAAAATCCTTACGGTTCCAGTACTTACTTGTAAGAACACTCTCTAATTGTGGTAAAACTCTTAAAATACGCAATTAGAGTTTCCAGAATTGATTATAAACTTGAAAGAAACCCTTGAAATAAAAGTAAATGGATTCGTACTACATTTCCTGCCGTTTTTTACTGACAGACATTACCAGTGGAAAGCTGGTAAATGACCAGAAAACTGATAATATTTACAACTCCGGACACTTTAGGGAGCGTTTTCACTTGAATTTGCTTTCAAATGTTAGGAATTCATGTTTATACAGCTCAAAATTTCTGTAGAAAGTCTGTAAGGAATCACTATACTGCCTATGTTTACAATTGAGGCCGAACTTCTCTGGCGTCTTTTGTGTGAATCAGTTAAAATCCTTACGGTTACAGTACTTACTTGTAAGAACACTCTCTAATTGTGGTAAAACTCTTAAATTACGCAATTAGAGTTTCCAGAAATGATTATAAACTTGTGAGAAACCCTTGAAATAAAAGTAAATGGATTCGTACTACATTTCCTGCCGTTTTTTACTGACAGACATTACTAGTGGAAAGCTGGTAAATGACCAGAAAACTTATAATATTTACAACTCCAGACACTTTAGGGAGCGTTTTCCCTTGAATTTGCTTTCAAATGTTAGGAATTCATGTTTATACAGCTCAAAATTTCTGTAGAAGGTCTGTAAGGAATGACTATACTGCCTATGTTTACAATTGAGGCCGAACTTCTCTGGCGTCTTTTGTGTGAATCAGTTAAAATCCTTAAGGTTCCATTAATTACTTGTAAGAACAGTCCCTAATTGTGGTAAAACTCTTAAAATACGCAATTAGAGTTTCCATAAATGATGATAAACTTGTAAGAAACCCTTGAAATAAAAGTAAATGGATTCGTACTACATTTCCTGCCGTTTTTTAATCCCAGACATTACCAGTGGAAAGCTGGTAAATGACCAGAAAACTGATAATATTTACAACTCCGGAAACTTTAGGGAGCGTTTTCACTTGAATTTGCTTTCAAATGTTAGGAATTCATGTTTATACAGCTCAAAATTTCTGTAGAAAGTCTGTAAGGAATGACTATACTGCCTATGTTTACAATTGAGGCCGAACTTCTCTGGCGTCTTTTGTGTGAATCAGTTAAAATCCTTACGGTTCCAGTAGTTACTTGTAAGAACACTCTCTAATTGTGGTAAAACTCTTAAAATACGCAATTAGAGTTTCCAGAAATGATTATAAACTTGTAAGAAACCCTTGAAATTAAAGTAAATGGATTCGTACTACATTTCCTGCCGTTTTTTACTGACAGACATTACCAGTGGAAAGCTGGTAAATGACCAGAAAACTGATAATATTTACAACTCCGGATACTTTAGGGGGCGTTTTCCCTTGAATTTTCTTTCAAATGTTAGGAATTCATGTTTATACAGCTCAAAATTTCTGTAGAAAGTCTGTAAGGAATCACTATACTGCCTATGTTTACAATTGAGGCCGAACTTCTCTGGCGTCTTTTGTGTGAATCAGTTAAAATCCTTACGGTTCCAGTACTTACTTGTAAGAACACTCTCTAATTGTGGTAAAACACTTAAAATACGCAATTAGAGTTTCCAGAAATGATTATTAACTTGTAAGAAACCCTTGAAATTAAAGTAAATGGATTCGTACTGCATTTCCTGCCGTTTTTTAATCCCAGACATTACTAGTGGAAAGCTGGTAAATGACCAGAAAACTGATAATATTTACAACTCCAGACACTTTAGGGAGCGTTTTCACTTGAATTTGCTTTCAAATGTTAGGAATTCATGTTTATACAGCTCAAAATTTCTGTAGAAGGTCTGTAAGGAATGACTATACTGCCTATGTTTACAATTAAGGCCGAACTTCTCTGGCGTCTTTTGTGTGAATCAGTTAAAATCCTTACGGTTCCAGTACTTACTTGTAAGAAAATCTCAAATTGTGGTAAAACTCTTGAAATACGTAATTAGAGTTTGAAGAAATGATTATAAACTTGTGAGAAACCCTTGAAATAAAAGTAAATGGATTCCTACTACATTTCCTGCCGTTTTTCGCTGACAGACATTACCAGTGGAAAGCTGGTAAATGACCAGAAAACTGATAATATTTACAACTCCGGACACTTTAGGGAGCGTTTTCACTTGAATTTGCTTTCAAATGTTAGGAATTCATGTTTATACAGCTCAAAATTTCTGTAGAAAGTCTGTAAGGAATCACTATACTGCCTATGTTTACAATTGAGGCCGAACTTCTCTGGCGTCTTTTGTGTGAATCAGTTAAAATCCTTACGGTTCCAGTACTTACTTGTAAGAACACTCTCTAATTGTGGTAAAACTCTTAAAATACGCAATTAGAGTTTCCAGAAATGATTATTAACTTGAAAGAAACCCTTGAAATTAAAGTAAATGGATTCGTACTACATTTCCTGCCGTTTTTTAATCCCAGACATTACTAGTGGAAAGCTGGTAAATGACCAGAAAACTGATAATATTTACAACTCCAGAAACTTTAGGGAGCGTTTTCCCTTGAATTTGCTTTCAAATGTTAGGAATTCATGTTTATACAGCTCAAAATTTCTGTAGAAGGTCTGTAAGGAATGACTATGCTGCCTATGTTTACAATTGAGGCCGAAATTCCCTGGCGTCTTTAGTGTGAATCAGTTAAAATCCTTAGGGTTCAGTACTTACCTGTAAGACCACTCTCTAATTGTGGTAAAACTCTTAAAATACGCAATGACAGTTTCCAGAAATGATTAAAAACTTGTAAGAAACCCTTGAAATAAAAGTAAATGGATTCGTACTACATTGCCTGCAGTTTTTTATTGACAGACATTACCATTGGAAAGCTGGTAAATACCAGAAAACTGATAATATTTACAACTCCGGACATTTTAGGGAGCGTTTTCACTTGAATTTGCTTTCAAATGTTAGGAATTCATGTTTATACAGCTCAAAATTTCTGTATAAAGTCTGTAAGGAATGACTATACTGCCTATGTTTACAATTGAGGCCGAATTTCTCTGGCGTCTTTTGTGTGAATCAGTTAAAATCCTTATGGTTCCAGTACTTACTTGTAAGAAAATCTCAAATTGTGGTAAAACTCTTAAAATACGTAATTTGAGTTTGAAGAAATGATTATAAACTTGTAAGAAACCATTGAAATAAAAGTAAATGGATTCCTACTACATTTCCTGCCGTTTTTCGCTGACAGACATTACCAGTGGAAAGCTGGTAAATGACCAGAAAACTGATAATATTTACAACTCCGGACACTTTAGGGAGCGTTTTCACTTGAATTTGCTTTCAAATGTTAGGAATTCATGTTTATACAGCTCAAAATTTCTGTAGAAGGTCTGTAAGGAATGACTATACTGCCTATGTTTACAATTAAGGCCGAACTTCTCTGGCGTCTTTTGTGTGAATCAGTTAAAATCCTTAAGGTTCCATTAATTACTTGTAAGAACAGTCCCTAATTGTGGTAAAACTCTTAAAATACGCAATTAGAGTTTCCATAAATGATGATAAACTTGTAAGAAACCCTTGAAATAAAAGTAAATGGATTCGTACTACATTTCCTGCTGTTTTTTACTGACAGACATAACCAGTGGAAAGCTGGTAAATGACCAGAAAACTGATAATATTAACAACTCCGGACAATTTAGGGAGCGTTTTCATTTGAATTTGCTTTCAAATGTTAGGAATTCATGTTTATACAGCTCAAAATTGATGGAGAAAGTCTGTAAGGAATCACTATACTGCCTATGTTTACAAGTGAGGCCGAACTTCTCTGGCGTCTTTTGTGTGAATCAGTTAAAATCCTAACGTTCCAGTACTTACTTGTAAGAACACTCTCTAATTGTGGTAAAACTCTTAAAATACGCAATTAGAGTTTCCAGAATTGATTATAAACTTGAAAGAAACCCTTGAAATAAAAGTAAATGGATTCGTACTACATTTCCTGCCGTTTTTTACTGACAGACATTACCAGTGGAAAGCTGGTAAATGACCAGAAAACTGGTAATATTTACAACTCCGGACACTTTAGGGAGCGTTTTCACTTGAATTTGCTTTCAAATGTTAGGAATTCATGTTTATACAGCTCAAAATTTCTGTAGAAAGTCTGTAAGGAATCACTATACTGCCTATGTTTACAATTGAGGCCGAACTTCTCTGGCGTCTTTTGTGTGAATCAGTTAAAATCCTTACGGTTACAGTACTTACTTGTAAGAACACTCTCTAATTGTGGTAAAACTCTTAAATTACGCAATTAGAGTTTCCAGAAATGATTATAAACTTGTAAGAAACCCTTGAAATTAAAGTAAATGGATTCGTACTACATTTCCTGCCGTTTTTTACTGACAGACATTACCAGTGGAAAGCTGGTAAATGACCAGAAAACTGATAATATTTACAACTCCGGATACTTTAGGGAGCGTTTTCCCTTGAATTTCCTTTCAAATGTTAGGAATTCATGTTTATACAGCTCAAAATTTCTGTAGAAAGTCTGTAAGGAATGACTATACTGCCTATGTTTACAATTGAGGCTGAACTTCTCTGGCGTCTTTTGTGTGAATCAGTTAAAATCCTTACGGTTCCAGTACTTACTTGTAAGAACACTCTCTAATTGTGGTAAAACTCTTAAAATACGCAATTAGAGTTTCCAGAAATGATTATTAACTTGAAAGAAACCCTTGAAATTAAAGTAAATGGATTCGTACTACATTTCCTGCCGTTTTTTAATCCCAGACATTACTAGTGGAAAGCTGGTAAATGACCAGAAAACTGATAATATTTACAACTCCAGAAACTTTAGGGAGCGTTTTCCCTTGAATTTGCTTTCAAATGTTAGGAATTCATGTTTATACAGCTCAAAATTTCTGTAGAAGGTCTGTAAGGAATGACTATGCTGCCTATGTTTACAATTGAGGCCGAAATTCCCTGGCGTCTTTAGTGTGAATCAGTTAAAATCCTTAGGGTTCAGTACTTACCTGTAAGACCACTCTCTAATTGTGGTAAAACTCTTAAAATACGCAATGACAGTTTCCAGAAATGATTAAAAACTTGTAAGAAACCCTTGAAATAAAAGTAAATGGATTCGTACTACATTGCCTGCCGTTTTTTATTGACAAACATTACCATTGGAAAGCTGGTAAATACCAGAAAACTGATAATATTTACAACTCCGGACACTTTAGGGAGCGTTTTCACTTGAATTTGCTTTCAAATGTTAGGAATTCATGTTTATACAGCTCAAAATTTCTGTATAAAGTCTGTAAGGAATGACTATACTGCCTATGTTTACAATTGAGGCCGAACTTCTCTGGCGTCTTTTGTGTGAATCAGTTAAAATCCTTATGGTTCCAGTACTTACTTGTAAGAAAATCTCAAATTGTGGTAAAACTCTTAAAATACGTAATTTGAGTTTGAAGAAATGATTATAAACTTGTAAGAAACCCTTGAAATAAAAGTAAATGGATTCCTATTACATTTCCTGCCGTTTTTCGCTGACAGACATTACCAGTGGAAAGCTGGTAAATGACCAGAAAACTGATAATATTTACAACTCCGGACACTTTAGGGAGCGTTTTCACTTGAATTTGCTTTCAAATGTTAGGAATTCATGTTTATACAGCTCAAAATTTCTGTAGAAGGTCTGTAAGGAATGACTATACTGCCTATGTTTACAATTAAGGCCGAACTTCTCTGGCGTCTTTTGTGTGAATCAGTTAAAATCCTTAAGGTTCCATTAATTACTTGTAAGAACAGTCCCTAATTGTGGTAAAACTCTTAAAATACGCAATTAGAGTTTCCATAAATGATGATAAACTTGTAAGAAACCCTTGAAATAAAAGTAAATGGATTCGTACTACATTTCCTGCTGTTTTTTACTGACAGACATAACCAGTGGAAAGCTGGTAAATGACCAGAAAACTGATAATATTAACAACTCCGGACAATTTAGGGAGCGTTTTCATTTGAATTTGCTTTCAAATGTTAGGAATTCATGTTTATACAGCTCAAAATTGATGGAGAAAGTCTGTAAGGAATCACTATACTGCCTATGTTTACAAGTGAGGCCGAACTTCTCTGGCGTCTTTTGTGTGAATCAGTTAAAATCCTTACGGTTCCAGTACTTACTTGTAAGAACACTCTCTAATTGTGGTAAAACTCTTAAAATACGCAATTAGAGTTTCCAGAATTGATTATAAACTTGAAAGAAACCCTTGAAATAAAAGTAAATGGATTCGTACTACATTTCCTGCCGTTTTTTACTGACAGACATTACCAGTGGAAAGCTGGTAAATGACCAGAAAACTGATAATATTTACAACTCCGGACACTTTAGGGAGCGTTTTCACTTGAATTTGCTTTCAAATGTTAGGAATTCATGTTTATACAGCTCAAAATTTCTGTAGAAAGTCTGTAAGGAATCACTATACTGCCTATGTTTACAATTGAGGCCGAACTTCTCTGGCGTCTTTTGTGTGAATCAGTTAAAATCCTTACGGTTACAGTACTTACTTGTAAGAACACTCTCTAATTGTGGTAAAACTCTTAAATTACGCAATTAGAGTTTCCAGAAATGATTATAAACTTGTAAGAAACCCTTGAAATTAAAGTAAATGGATTCGTACTACATTTCCTGCCGTTTTTTACTGACAGACATTACCAGTGGAAAGCTGGTAAATGACCAGAAAACTGATAATATTTACAACTCCGGATACTTTAGGGAGCGTTTTCCCTTGAATTTGCTTTCAAATGTTAGGAATTCATGTTTATACAGCTCAAAATTTCTGTAGAAAGTCTGTAAGGAATGACTATACTGCCTATGTTTACAATTGAGGCCGAACTTCTCTGGCGTCTTTTGTGTGAATCAGTTAAAATCCTTACGGTTCCAGTACTTACTTGTAAGAACACTCTCTAATTGTGGTAAAACTCTTAAAATACGCAATTAGAGTTTCCAGAAATGATTATTAACTTGAAAGAAACCCTTGAAATTAAAGTAAATGGATTCGTACTACATTTCCTGCCGTTTTTTAATCCCAGACATTACTAGTGGAAAGCTGGTAAATGACCAGAAAACTGATAATATTTACAACTCCAGACACTTTAGGGAGCGTTTTCACTTGAATTTGCTTTCAAATGTTAGGAATTCATGTTTATACAGCTCAAAATTTCTGTAGAAGGTCTGTAAGGAATGACTATACTGCCTATGTTTACAATTAAGGCCGAACTTCTCTGGCGTCTTTTGTGTGAATCAGTTAAAATCCTTACGGTTCCAGTACTTACTTGTAAGAAAATCTCAAATTGTGGTAAAACTCTTGAAATACGTAATTAGAGTTTGAAGAAATGATTATAAACTTGTGAGAAACCCTTGAAATAAAAGTAAATGGATTCCTACTACATTTCCTGCCGTTTTTCGCTGACAGACATTACCAGTGGAAAGCTGGTAAATGACCAGAAAACTGATAATATTTACAACTCCGGACACTTTAGGGAGCGTTTTCACTTGAATTTGCTTTCAAATGTTAGGAATTCATGTTTATACAGCTCAAAATTTCTGTAGAAAGTCTGTAAGGAATCACTATACTGCCTATGTTTACAATTGAGGCCGAACTTCTCTGGCGTCTTTTGTGTGAATCAGTTAAAATCCTTACGGTTCCAGTACTTACTTGTAAGAACACTCTCTAATTGTGGTAAAACTCTTAAAATACGCAATTAGAGTTTCCAGAAATGATTATTAACTTGAAAGAAACCCTTGAAATTAAAGTAAATGGATTCGTACTACATTTCCTGCCGTTTTTTAATCCCAGACATTACTAGTGGAAAGCTGGTAAATGACCAGAAAACTGATAATATTTACAACTCCAGAAACTTTAGGGAGCGTTTTCCCTTGAATTTGCTTTCAAATGTTAGGAATTCATGTTTAAACAGCTCAAAATTTCTGTAGAAGTTCTGTAAGGAATGACTATGCTGCCTATGTTTACAATTGAGGCCGAAATTCCCTGGCGTCTTTAGTGTGAATCAGTTAAAATCCTTAGGGTTCAGTACTTACCTGTAAGACCACTCTCTAATTGTGGTAAAACTCTTAAAATACGCAATGACAGTTTCCAGAAATGATTAAAAACTTGTAAGAAACCCTTGAAATAAAAGTAAATGGATTCGTACTACATTGCCTGCCGTTTTTTATTGACAGACATTACCATTGGAAAGCTGGTAAATACCAGAAAACTGATAATATTTACAACTCCGGACACATTAGGGAGCGTTTTCACTTGAATTTGCTTTCAAATGTTAGGAATTCATGTTTATACAGCTCAAAATTTCTGTATAAAGTCTGTAAGGAATGACTATACTGCCTATGTTTACAATTGAGGCCGAACTTCTCTGGCGTCTTTTGTGTGAATCAGTTAAAATCCTTATGGTTCCAGTACTTACTTGTAAGAAAATCTCAAATTGTGGTAAAACTCTTAAAATACGTAATTTGAGTTTGAAGAAATGATTATAAACTTGTAAGAAACCCTTGAAATAAAAGTAAATGGATTCCTACTACATTTCCTGCCGTTTTTCGCTGACAGACATTACCAGAGGAAAGCTGGTAAATGACCAGAAAACTGATAATATTTACAACTCCGGACACTTTATGGAGCATTTTCACTTGAATTTGCTTTCAAATGTTAGGAATTCATGTTTATACAGCTCAAAATTTCTGTAGAAGGTCTGTAAGGAATGACTATACTGCCTATGTTTACAATTAAGGCCGAACTTCTCTGGCGTCTTTTGTGTGAATCAGTTAAAATCCTTAAGGTTCCATTAATTACTTGTAAGAACAGTCCCTAATTGTGGTAAAACTCTTAAAATACGCAATTAGAGTTTCCATAAATGATGATAAACTTGTAAGAAACCCTTGAAATAAAAGTAAATGGATTCGTACTACATTTCCTGCTGTTTTTTACTGACAGACATAACCAGTGGAAAGCTGGTAAATGACCAGAAAACTGATAATATTAACAACTCCGGACAATTTAGGGAGCGTTTTCATTTGAATTTGCTTTCAAATGTTAGGAATTCATGTTTATACAGCTCAAAATTGATGGAGAAAGTCTGTAAGGAATCACTATACTGCGTATGTTTACAAGTGAGGCCGAACTTCTCTGGCGTCTTTTGTGTGAATCAGTTAAAATCCTTACGGTTCCAGTACTTACTTGTAAGAACACTCTCTAATTGTGGTAAAACTCTTAAAATACGCAATTAGAGTTTCCAGAATTGATTATAAACTTGAAAGAAACCCTTGAAATAAAAGTAAATGGATTCGTACTACATTTCCTGCCGTTTTTTACTGACAGACATTACCAGTGGAAAGCTGGTAAATGACCAGAAAACTGATAATATTTACAACTCCGGACACTTTAGGGAGCGTTTTCACTTGAATTTGCTTTCAAATGTTAGGAATTCATGTTTATACAGCTCAAAATTTCTGTAGAAAGTCTGTAAAGAATCACTATACTGCCTATGTTTACAATTGAGGCCGAACTTCTCTGGCGTCTTTTGTGTGAATCAGTTAAAATCCTTACGGTTACAGTACTTACTTGTAAGAACACTCTCTAATTGTGGTAAAACTCTTAAATTACGCAATTAGAGTTTCCAGAAATGATTATAAACTTGTAAGAAACCCTTGAAATTAAAGTAAATGGATTCGTACTACATTTCCTGCCGTTTTTTACTGACAGACATTACCAGTGGAAAGCTGGTAAATGACCAGAAAACTGATAATATTTACAACTCCGGATACTTTAGGGAGCGTTTTCCCTTGAATTTGCTTTCAAATGTTAGGAATTCATGTTTATACAGCTCAAAATTTCTGTAGAAAGTCTGTAAGGAATGACTATACTGCCTATGTTTACAATTGAGGCCGAACTTCTCTGGCGTCTTTTGTGTGAATCAGTTAAAATCCTTACGGTTCCAGTACTTACTTGTAAGAACACTCTCTAATTGTGGTAAAACTCTTAAAATACGCAATTAGAGTTTCCAGAAATGATTATTAACTTGAAAGAAACCCTTGAAATTAAAGTAAATGGATTCGTACTACATTTCCTGCCGTTTTTTAATCCCAGACATTACTAGTGGAAAGCTGGTAAATGACCAGAAAACTGATAATATTTACAACTCCAGAAACTTTAGGGAGCGTTTTCCCTTGAATTTGCTTTCAAATGTTAGGAATTCATGTTTATACAGCTCAAAATTTCTGTAGAAGGTCTGTAAGGAATGACTATGCTGCCTATGTTTACAATTGAGGCCGAAATTCCCTGGCGTCTTTAGTGTGAATCAGTAAAAATCCTTAGGGTTCAGTACTTACCTGTAAGACCACTGTCTAATTGTGGTAAAACTCTTAAAATACGCAATGACAGTTTCCAGAAATGATTAAAAACTTGTAAGAAACCCTTGAAATAAAAGTAAATGGATTCGTACTACATTGCCTGCCGTTTTTTATTGACAGACATTACCATTGGAAAGCTGGTAAATACCAGAAAACTGATAATATTTACAACTCCGGACACTTTAGGGAGCGTTTTCACTTGAATTTGCTTTCAAATGTTAGGAATTCATGTTTATACAGCTCAAAATTTCTGTATAAAGTCTGTAAGGAATGACTATACTGCCTATGTTTACAATTGAGGCCGAACTTCTCTGGCGTCTTTTGTGTGAATCAGTTAAAATCCTTATGGTTCCAGTACTTACTTGTAAGAAAATCTCAAATTGTGGTAAAACTCTTAAAATACGTAATTTGAGTTTGAAGAAATGATTATAAACTTGTAAGAAACCCTTGAAATAAAAGTAAATGTATTCCTACTACATTTTCTGCCGTTTTTCGCTGACAGACATTATCAGTGGAAAGCTGGTAAATGACCAGAAAACTGATAATATTTACAACTCCGGACACTTTAGGGAGCGTTTTCACTTGAATTTGCTTTCAAATGTTAGGAATTCATGTTTATACAGCTCAAAATTTCTGTAGAAGGTCTGTAAGGAATGACTATACTGCCTATGTTTACAATTAAGGCCGAACTTCTCTGGCGTCTTTTGTGTGAATCAGTTAAAATCCTTAAGGTTCCATTAATTACTTGTAAGAACAGTCCCTAATTGTGGTAAAACTCTTAAAATACGCAATTAGAGTTTCCATAAATGATGATAAACTTGTAAGAAACCCTTGAAATAAAAGTAAATGGATTCGTACTACATTTCCTGCTGTTTTTTACTGACAGACATAACCAGTGGAAAGCTGGTAAATGACCAGAAAACTGATAATATTAACAACTCCGGACAATTTAGGGAGCGTTTTCATTTGAATTTGCTTTCAAATGTTAGGAATTCATGTTTATACAGCTCAAAATTGATGGAGAAAGTCTGTAAGGAATCACTATACTGCGTATGTTTACAAGTGAGGCCGAACTTCTCTGGCGTCTTTTGTGTGAATCAGTTAAAATCCTTACGGTTCCAGTACTTACTTGTAAGAACACTCTCTAATTGTGGTAAAACTCTTAAAATACGCAATTAGAGTTTCCAGAATTGATTATAAACTTGAAAGAAACCCTTGAAATAAAAGTAAATGGATTCGTACTACATTTCCTGCCGTTTTTTACTGACAGACATTACCAGTGGAAAGCTGGTAAATGACCAGAAAACTGATAATATTTACAACTCCGGACACTTTAGGGAGCGTTTTCACTTGAATTTGCTTTCAAATGTTAGGAATTCATGTTTATACAGCTCAAAATTTCTGTAGAAAATCTGTAAGGAATCACTATACTGCCTATGTTTACAATTGAGGCCGAACTTCTCTGGCGTCTTTTGTGTGAATCAGTTAAAATCCTTACGGTTACAGTACTTACTTGTAAGAACACTCTCTAATTGTGGTAAAACTCTTAAATTACGCAATTAGAGTTTCCAGAAATGATTATAAACTTGTAAGAAACCCTTGAAATTAAAGTAAATGGATTCGTACTACATTTCCTGCCGTTTTTTACTGACAGACATTACCAGTGGAAAGCTGGTAAATGACCAGAAAACTGATAATATTTACAACTCCGGATACTTTAGGGAGCGTTTTCTCTTGAATTTGCTTTCAAATGTTAGGAATTCATGTTTATACAGCTCAAAATTTCTGTAGAAAGTCTGTAAGGAATGACTATACTGCCTATGTTTACAATTGAGGCCGAACTTCTCTGGCGTCTTTTGTGTGAATCAGTTAAAATCCTTACGGTTCCAGTACTTACTTGTAAGAACACTCTCTAATTGTGGTAAAACTCTTAAAATACGCAATTAGGGTTTCCAGAAATGATTATTAACTTGTAAGAAACCCTTGAAATTAAAGTAAATGGATTCGTACTGCATTTCCTGCTGTTTTTTAATCCCAGACATTACTAGTGGAAAGCTGGTAAATGACCAGAAAACTGATAATATTTACAACTCCAGACACTTTAGGGAGCGTTTTCACTTGAATTTGCTTTCAAATGTTAGGAATTCATGTTTATACAGCTCAAAATTTCTGTAGAAGGTCTGTAAGGAATGACTATACTGCCTATGTTTACAATTAAGGCCGAACTTCTCTGGCGTCTTTTGTGTGAATCAGTTAAAATCCTTACGGTTCCAGTACTTACTTGTAAGAAAATCTCAAATTGTGGTAAAACTCTTAAAATACGTAATTAGAGTTTGAAGAAATGATTATAAACTTGTGAGAAACCCTTGAAATAAAAGTAAATGGATTCCTACTACATTTCCTGCCGTTTTTCGCTGACAGACATTACCAATGGAAAGCTGGTAAATGACCAGAAAACTGATAATATTTACAACTCTGGACACTTTAGGGAGCGTTTTCACTTGAATTTGCTTTCAAATGTTAGGAATTCATGTTTATACAGCTCAAAATTTCTGTAGAAGGTCTGTAAGGAATGACTATACTGCCTATGTTTACAATTGAGGCTGAACTTCTCTGGCGTCTTTTGTGTGAATCAGTTAAAATCCTTAAGGTTCCATTAATTACTTGTAAGAACAGTCCCTAATTGTGGTAAAACTCTTAAAATACGCAATTAGAGTTTCCATAAATGATGATAAACTTGTAAGAAACCCTTGAAATAAAAGTAAATGGATTCGTACTACATTTCCTGCTGTTTTTTACTGACAGACATAACCAGTGGAAAGCTGGTAAAAGACCAGAAAACTGATAATATTAACAACTCCGGACAATTTAGGGAGCGTTTTCACTTGAATTTGCTTTCTAATGTTAGGAATTCATGTTTATACAGCTCAAAATTGATGGAGAAAGTCTGTAAGGAATCACTATACTGCCTATGTTTACAAGTGAGGCCGAACTTCTCTGGCGTCTTTTGTGTGAATCAGTTAAAATCCTTACGGTTCCAGTACTTACTTGTAAGAACACTCTCTAATTGTGGTAAAACTCTTAAAATACGCAATTAGAGTTTCCAGAATTGATTATAAACTTGAAAGAAACCCTTGAAATAAAAGTAAATGGATTCGTACTACATTTCCTGCCGTTTTTTAATCCCAGACATTACCAGTGGAAAGCTGGTAAATGACCAGAAAACTGATAATATTTACAACTCCGGAAACTTTAGGGAGCGTTTTCACTTGAATTTGCTTTCAAATGTTAGGAATTCATGTTTATACAGCTGAAAATTTCTGTAGAAAGTCTGTAAGGAATGACTATACTGCCTATGTTTACAATTGAGGCCGAACTTCTCTGGCGTCTTTTGTGTGAATCAGTTAAAATCCTTACGGTTCCAGTACTTACTTGTAAGAACACTCTCTAATTGTGGTAAAACTCTTAAAATACGCAATTAGAGTTTCCAGAAATGATTATAAACTTGTAAGAAACCCTTGAAATTAAAGTAAATGGATTCGTACTACATTTCCTGCCGTTTTTTACTGACAGACATTACCAGTGGAAAGCTGGTAAATGACCAGAAAAGTGATAATATTTACAACTCCGGACACTTTAGGGAGCGTTTTCCCTTGAATTTGCTTTCAAATGTTAGGAATTCATGTTTATACAGCTCAAAATTTCTGTAGAAAGTCTGTAAGGAATCACTATACTGCCTATGTTTACAATTGAGGCCGAACTTCTCTGGCGTCTTTTGTGTGAATCAGTTAAAATCCTTACGGTTCCAGTACTTACTTGTAAGAACACTCTCTAATTGTGGTAAAACTCTTAAAATACGCAATTAGAGTTTCCAGAAATGATTATTAACTTGAAAGAAACCCTTGAAATTAAAGTAAATGGATTCGTACTACATTTCCTGCCGTTTTTTAATCCCAGACATTACTAGTGGAAAGCTGGTAAATGACCAGAAAACTGATAATATTTACAACTCCAGATACTTTAGGGAGCGTTTTTACTTGAATTTGCTTTCAAATGTTAGGAATTCATGTTTATACAGCTCAAAATTTCTGTAGAAGGTCTGTAAGGAATGACTATACTGCCTATGTTTACAATTAAGGCCGAACTTCTCTGGCGTCTTTTGTGTGAATCAGTTAAAATCCTTACGGTTCCAGTACTTACTTGTAAGAACACTCTCTAATTGTGGTAAACCCTTAAAATACGCAATTAGAGTTTCCAGAAATGATTATAAACTTGTAAGAAACCCTTGAAATTAAAGTAAATGGATTCATACTACATTTCCTGCCGTTTTTTAATCCCAGACATTACTAGTGGAAAGCTGGTAAATGACCAGAAAACTGATAATATTTACAACTCCAGAAACTTTAGGGAGCGTTTTCCCTTGAATTTGCTTTCAAATGTTAGGAATTCATGTTTATACAGCTCAAAATTTCTGTAGAAGGTCTGTAAGGAATGACTATGCTGCCTATGTTTACAATTGAGGCCGAAATTCCCTGGCGTCTTTAGTGTGAATCAGTTAAAATCCTTAGGGTTCAGTACTTACCTGTAAGACCACTCTCTAATTGTGGTAAAACTCTTAAAATACGCAATGACAGTTTCCAGAAATGATTAAAAACTTGTAAGAAACCCTTGAAATAAAAGTAAATGGATTCGTACTACATTGCCTGCCGTTTTTTATTGACAGACATTACCATTGGAAAGCTGGTAAATGACCAGAAAACTGTTAATATTTACAACTCCGGACACTTTAGGGAGCGTTTTCACTTGAATTTGCTTTCAAATGTTAGGAATTCATGTTTATACAGCTCAAAATTTCTGTATAAAGTCTGTAAGGAATGACTATACTGCCTATGTTTACAATTGAGGCCGAACTTCTCTGGCGTCTTTTGTGTGAATCAGTTAAAATCCTTATGGTTCCAGTACTTACTTGTAAGAAAATCTCAAATTGTGGTAAAACTCTTAAAATACGTAATTTGAGTTTGAAGAAATGATTATAAACTTGTAAGAAACCCTTGAAATAAAAGTAAATGGATTCCTACTACATTTCCTGCCGTTTTTCGCTGACAGACATTACCAGTGGAAAGCTGGTAAATGACCAGAAAACTGATAATATTTACAACTCCGGACACTTTAGGGAGCGTTTTCCCTTGAATTTGCTTTCAAATGTTAGGAATTCATGTTTATACAGCTCAAAATTTCTGTAGAAGGTCTGTAAGGAATGACTATACTGCCTATGTTTACAATTAAGGCCGAACTTCTCTGGCGTCTTTTGTGTGAATCAGTTAAAATCCTTAAGGTTCCATTAATTACTTGTAAGAACAGTCCCTAATTGTGGTAAAACTCTTAAAATACGCAATTAGAGTTTCCGTAAATGATGATAAACTTGTAAGAAACCCTTGAAATAAAAGTAAATGGATTCGTACTACATTTCCTGCTGTTTTTTACTGACAGACATAACCAGTGGAAAGCTGGTAAATGACCAGAAAACTGATAATATTAACAACTCCGGACAATTTAGGGGGCGTTTTCATTTGAATTTGCTTTCAAATGTTAGGAATTCATGTTTATACAGCTCAAAATTGATGGAGAAAGTCTGTAAGGAATCACTATACTGCCTATGTTTACAAGTGAGGCCGAACTTCTCTGGCGTCTTTTTTGTGAATCAGTTAAAATCCTTAAGGTTCCAGTACTTACTTGTAAGAACACTCTCTAATTGTGGTAAACCCTTAAATTACGCAATTAGAGTTTCCAGAAATGATTATAAACTTGTAAGAAACCCTTGAAATTAAAGTAAATGGATTCATACTACATTTCCTGCCGTTTTTTAATCCCAGACATTACTAGTGGAAAGCTGGGAAATGACCAGAAAACTGATAATATTTACAACTCCAGAAACTTTAGGGAGCGTTTTCCCTTGAATTTGCTTTCAAATGTTAGGAATTCATGTTTATACAGCTCAAAATTTCTGTAGAAGGTCTGTAAGGAATGACTATGCTGCCTATGTTTACAATTGAGGCCGAAATTCCCTGGCGTCTTTATTGTGAATCAGTAAAAATCCTTAGGGTTCAGTACTTACCAGTAAGACCACTGTCTAATTGTGGTAAAACTCTTAAAATACGCAATGACAGTTTCCAGAAATGATTAAAAACTTGTAAGAAACCCTTGAAATAAAAGTAAATGGATTCGTACTACATTGCCTGCCGTTTTTTATTGACAGACATTACCATTGGAAAGCTGGTAAATGACCATAAAACTGATAATATTTACAACTCCGGACACTTTAGGGAGCGTTTTCACTTGAATTTGCTTTCAAATGTTAGGAATTCATGTTTATACAGCTCAAAATTTCTGTATAAAGTCTGTAAGGAATGACTATACTGCCTATGTTTACAATTGAGGCCGAACTTCTCTGGCGTCTTTTGTGTGAATCAGTTAAAATCCTTATGGTTCCAGTACTTACTTGTAAGAAAATCTCAAATTGTGGTAAAACTCTTAAAATACGTAATTAGAGTTTGAAGAAATGATTATAAACTTGTAAGAAACCCTTGAAATTAAAGTAAATGGATTCCTACTACATTTCCTGCCGTTTTTCCCTGACAGACATTACCAGTGGAAAGCTGGTAAATGACCAGAAAACTGATAATATTTACAACTCCGGACACTTTAGGGAGCGTTTTCACTTGAATTTGCTTTCAAATGTTAGGAATTCATGTTTATACAGCTCAAAATTTCTGTAGAAGGTCTGTAAGGAATGACTATACTGCCTATGTTTACAATTAAGGCCGAACTTCTCTGGCGTCTTTTGTGTGAATCAGTTAAAATCCTTAAGGTTCCATTAATTACTTGTAAGAACAGTCCCTAATTGTGGTAAAACTCTTAAAATACGCAATTAGAGTTTCCATAAATGATGATAAACTTGTAAGAAACCCTTGAAATAAAAGTAAATGGATTCGTACTACATTTCCTGCTGTTTTTTACTGACAGACATAACCAGTGGAAAGCTGGTAAATGACCAGAAAACTGATAATATTTACAACTCCGGACAATTTAGGGGGCGTTTTCATTTGAATTTGCTTTCAAATGTTAGGAATTCATGTTTATACAGCTCAAAATTGATGGAGAAAGTCTGTAAGGAATCACTATACTGCCTATGTTTACAAGTGAGGCCGAACTTCTCTGGCGTCTTTTGTGTGAATCAGTTAAAATCCTTACGGTTCCAGTACGTACTTGTAAGAACACTCTCTAATTGTGGAAAAACTCTTAAAATACGCAATTAGAGTTTCCAGAATTGATTATAAACTTGAAAGAAACCCTTGAAATAAAAGTAAATGAATTCGTACTACATTTCCTACCGTTTTTTAATCCCAGACATTACCAGTGGAAAGCTGGTAAATGACCAGAAAACTGATAATATTTACAACTCCGGAAACTTTAGGGAGCGTTTTCACTTGAAATTGCTTTCAAATGTTAGGAATTCATGTCTATACAGCTGAAAATTTCTGTAGAAAGTCTGTAAGGAATGACTATACTGCCTATGTTTACAATTGAGGCCGAACTTCTCTGGCGTCTTTTGTGTGAATCAGTTAAAATCCTTACGGTTCCAGTACTTACTTGTAAGAACACTCTCTAATTATGGTAAAACTCTTAAAATACGCAATTAGAGTTTCCAGAAATGATTATAAACTTGTAAGAAACCCTTGAAATTAAAGTAAATGGATTCGTACTACATTTCCTGCCGTTTTTTATTGACAGACATTACCAGTGGAAAGCTGGTAAATGACCAGAAAACTTATAATATTTACAACTCCAGACACTTTAGGGAGCGTTTTCCCTTGAATTTGCTTTCAAATGTTAGGAATTCATGTTTATACAGCTCAAAATTTCTGTAGAAAGTCTGTAAGGAATCACTATACTGCCTATGTTTACAATTGAGGCCGAACTTCTCTGGCGTCTTTTGTGTGAATCAGTTAAAATCCTTACGGTTCCAGTACTTACTTGTAAGAACACTCTCTAATTGTGGTAAAACTCTTAAAATACGCAATTAGAGTTTCCAGAAATGATTATTAACTTGAAAGAAACCCTTGAAATTAAAGTAAATGGATTCGTACTACATTTCCTGCCGTTTTTTAATCCCAGACATTACTAGTGGAAAGCTGGTAAATGACCAGAAAACTGATAATATTTACAACTCCAGATACTTTAGGGAGCGTTTTTACTTGAATTTGCTTTCAAATGTTAGGAATTCATGTTTATACAGCTCAAAATTTCTGTAGAAGGTCTGTAAGGAATGACTATACTGCCTATGTTTACAATTAAGGCCGAATTTCTCTGGCGTCTTTTGTGTGAATCAGTTAAAATCCTTACGGTTCCAGTACTTACTTGTAAGAACACTCTCTAATTGTGGTAAACCCTTAAAATACGCAATTAGAGTTTCCAGAAATGATTATAAACTTGTAAGAAACCCTTGAAATTAAAGTAAATGGATTCATACTACATTTCCTGCCGTTTTTTAATCCCAGACATTACTAGTGGAAAGCTGGTAAATGACCAGAAAACTGATAATATTTACAACTCCAGAAACTTTAGGGAGCGTTTTCCCTTGAATTTGCTTTCAAATGTTAGGAATTCATGTTTATACAGCTCAAAATTTCTGTAGAAGGTCTGTAAGGAATGACTATGCTGCCTATGTTTACAATTGAGGCCGAAATTCCCTGGCGTCTTTAGTGTGAATCAGTTAAAATCCTTAGGGTTCAGTACTTACCTGTAAGACCACTCTCTAATTGTGGTAAAACTCTTAAAATACGCAATGACAGTTTCCAGAAATGATTAAAAACTTGTAAGAAACCCTTGAAATAAAAGTAAATGGATTCGTACTACATTGCCTGCCGTTTTTTATTGACAGACATTACCATTGGAAAGCTGGTAAATGACCAGAAAACTGTTAATATTTACAACTCCGGACACTTTAGGGAGCGTTTTCACTTGAATTTGCTTTCAAATGTTAGGAATTCATGTTTATACAGCTCAAAATTTCTGTATAAAGTCTGTAAGGAATGACTATACTGCCTATGTTTACAATTGAGGCCGAACTTCTCTGGCGTCTTTTGTGTGAATCAGTTAAAATCCTTATGGTTCCAGTACTTACTTGTAAGAAAATCTCAAATTGTGGTAAAACTCTTAAAATACGTAATTTGAGTTTGAAGAAATGATTATAAACTTGTAAGAAACCCTTGAAATAAAAGTAAATGGATTCCTACTACATTTCCTGCCGTTTTTCGCTGACAGACATTACCAGTGGAAAGCTGGTAAATGACCAGAAAAGTGATAATATTTACAACTCCGGACACTTTAGGGAGCGTTTTCCCTTGAATTTGCTTTCAAATGTTAGGAATTCATGTTTATACAGCTCAAAATTTCTGTAGAAGGTCTGTAAGGAATGACTATACTGCCTATGTTTACAATTAAGGCCGAACTTCTCTGGCGTCTTTTGTGTGAATCAGTTAAAATCCTTAAGGTTCCATTAATTACTTGTAAGAACAGTCCCTAATTGTGGTAAAACTCTTAAAATACGCAATTAGAGTTTCCGTAAATGATGATAAACTTGTAAGAAACCCTTGAAATAAAAGTAAATGGATTCGTACTACATTTCCTGCTGTTTTTTACTGACAGACATAACCAGTGGAAAGCTGGTAAATGACCAGAAAACTGATAATATTAACAACTCCGGACAATTTAGGGGGCGTTTTCATTTGAATTTGCTTTCAAATGTTAGGAATTCATGTTTATACAGCTCAAAATTGATGGAGAAAGTCTGTAAGGAATCACTATACTGCCTATGTTTACAAGTGAGGCCGAACTTCTCTGGCGTCTTTTTTGTGAATCAGTTAAAATCCTTAAGGTTCCAGTACTTACTTGTAAGAACACTCTCTAATTGTGGTAAACCCTTAAATTACGCAATTAGAGTTTCCAGAAATGATTATAAACTTGTAAGAAACCCTTGAAATTAAAGTAAATGGATTCATACTACATTTCCTGCCGTTTTTTAATCCCAGACATTACTAGTGGAAAGCTGGTAAATGACCAGAAAACTGATAATATTTACAACTCCAGAAACTTTAGGGAGCGTTTTCCCTTGAATTTGCTTTCAAATGTTAGGAATTCATGTTTATACAGCTCAAAATTTCTGTAGAAGGTCTGTAAGGAATGACTATGCTGCCTATGTTTACAATTGAGGCCGAAATTCCCTGGCGTCTTTAGTGTGAATCAGTAAAAATCCTTAGGGTTCAGTACTTACCTGTAAGACCACTGTCTAATTGTGGTAAAACTCTTAAAATACGCAATGACAGTTTCCAGAAATGATTAAAAACTTGTAAGAAACCCTTGAAATAAAAGTAAATGGATTCGTACTACATTGCCTGCCGTTTTTTATTGACAGACATTACCATTGGAAAGCTGGTAAATGACCATAAAACTGATAATATTTACAACTCCGGACACTTTAGGGAGCGTTTTCACTTGAATTTGCTTTCAAATGTTAGGAATTCATGTTTATACAGCTCAAAATTTCTGTATAAAGTCTGTAAGGAATGACTATACTGCCTATGTTTACAATTGAGGCCGAACTTCTCTGGCGTCTTTTGTGTGAATCAGTTAAAATCCTTATGGTTCCAGTACTTACTTGTAGGAAAATCTCAAATTGTGGTAAAACTCTTAAAATACGTAATTAGAGTTTGAAGAAATGATTATAAACTTGTAAGAAACCCTTGAAATTAAAGTAAATGGATTCCTACTACATTTCCTGCCGTTTTTCGCTGACAGACATTACCAGTGGAAAGCTGGTAAATGACCAGAAAACTGATAATATTTACAACTCCGGACACTTTAGGGAGCGTTTTCACTTGAATTTGCTTTCAAATGTTAGGAATTCATGTTTATACAGCTCAAAATTTCTGTAGAAGGTCTGTAAGGAATGACTATACTGCCTATGTTTACAATTAAGGCCGAACTTCTCTGGCGTCTTTTGTGTGAATCAGTTAAAATCCTTAAGGTTCCATTAATTACTTGTAAGAACAGTCCCTAATTGTGGTAAAACTCTTAAAATACGCAATTAGAGTTTCCATAAATGATGATAAACTTGTAAGAAACCCTTGAAATAAAAGTAAATGGATTCGTACTACATTTCCTGCTGTTTTTTACTGACAGACATAACCAGTGGAAAGCTGGTAAATGACCAGAAAACTGATAATATTTACAACTCCGGACAATTTAGGGGGCGTTTTCATTTGAATTTGCTTTCAAATGTTAGGAATTCATGTTTATACAGCTCAAAATTTCTGTAGAAAGTCTGTAAGGAATCACTATACTGCCTATGTTTACAAGTGAGGCCGAACTTCTCTGGCGTCTTTTGTGTGAATCAGTTAAAATCCTTACGGTTCCAGTACGTACTTGTAAGAACACTCTCTAATTGTGGAAAAACTCTTAAAATACGCAATTAGAGTTTCCAGAATTGATTATAAACTTGAAAGAAACCCTTGAAATAAAAGTAAATGAATTCGTACTACATTTCCTGCCGTTTTTTAATCCCAGACATTACCAGTGGAAAGCTGGTAAATGACCAGAAAACTGATAATATTTACAACTCCGGAAACTTTAGGGAGCGTTTTCACTTGAAATTGCTTTCAAATGTTAGGAATTCATGTCTATACAGCTGAAAATTTCTGTAGAAAGTCTGTAAGGAATGACTATACTGCCTATGTTTACAATTGAGGCCGAACTTCTCTGGCGTCTTTTGTGTGAATCAGTTAAAATCCTTACGGTTCCAGTACTTACTTGTAAGAACACTCTCTAATTATGGTAAAACTCTTAAAATACGCAATTAGAGTTTCCAGAAATGATTATAAACTTGTAAGAAACCCTTGAAATTAAAGTAAATGGATTCGTACTACATTTCCTGCCGTTTTTTATTGACAGACATTACCAGTGGAAAGCTGGTAAATGACCAGAAAACTTATAATATTTACAACTCCAGACACTTTAGGGAGCGTTTTCCCTTGAATTTGCTTTCAAATGTTAGGAATTCATGTTTATACAGCTCAAAATTTCTGTAGAAAGTCTGTAAGGAATCACTATACTGCCTATATTTACAATTGAGGCCGAACTTCTCTGGCGTCTTTTGTGTGAATCAGTTAAAATCCTTACGGTTCTAGTACTTACTTGTAAGAACACTCTCTAATTGTGGTAAAACTCTTAAAATACGCAATTAGAGTTTCCAGAAATGATTATTAACTTGAAAGAAACCCTTGAAATTAAAATAAATGGATTCGTACTACATTTCCTGCCGTTTTTTAATCCCAGACATTACTAGTGGAAAGCTGGTAAATGACCAGAAAACTGATAATATTTACAACTCCAGACACTTTAGGCAGCGTTTTTACTTGAATTTGCTTTCAAATGTTAGGAATTCATGTTTATACAGCTCAAAATTCCTGTAGAAGGTCTGTAAGGAATGACTATACTGCCTATGTTTACAATTAAGGCCGAACTTCTCTGGCGTCTTTTTTGTGAATCAGTTAAAATCCTTAAGGTTCCAGTACTTACTTGTAAGAACACTCTCTAATTGTGGTAAACCCTTAAATTACGCACATAGAGTTTCCAGAAATGATTATAAACTTGTAAGAAACCCTTGAAATTAAAGTAAATGGTTTCATACTACATTTCCTGCCGTTTTTTAATCCCAGACATTACTAGTGGAAAGCTGGTAAATGACCAGAAAACTGATAATATTTACAACTCCAGAAACTTTAGGGAGCGTTTTCCCTTGAATTTGCTTTCAAATGTTAGGAATTCATGTTTATACAGCTCAAAATTTCTGTAGAAGGTCTGTAAGGAATGACTATGCTGCCTATGTTTACAATTGAGGCCGAAATTCCCTGGCGTCTTTAGTGTGAATCAGTAAAAATCCTTAGGGTTCAGTACTTACCTGTAAGACCACTCTCTAATTGTGGTAAAACTCTTAAAATACGCAATGACAGTTTCCAGAAATGATTAAAAACTTGTAAGAAACCCTTGAAATAAAAGTAAATGGATTCGTACTACATTGCCTGCCGTTTTTTATTGACAGACATTACCATTGGAAAGCTGGTAAATGACCATAAAACTGATAATATTTACAACTCCGGACACTTTAGGGAGCGTTTTCACTTGAATTTGCTTTCAAATGTTAGGAATTCATGTTTATACAGCTCAAAATTCCTGTAGAAGGTCTGTAAGGAATGACTATACTGCCTATGTTTACAATTAAGGCCGAACTTCTCTGGCGTCTTTTTTGTGAATCAGTTAAAATCCTTAAGGTTCCAGTACTTACTTGTAAGAACACTCTCTAATTGTGGTAAACCCTTAAATTACGCACATAGAGTTTCCAGAAATGATTATAAACTTGTAAGAAACCCTTGAAATTAAAGTAAATGGATTCATACTACATTTCCTGCCGTTTTTTAATCCCAGACATTACTAGTGGAAAGCTGGTAAATGACCAGAAAACTGATAATATTTACAACTCCAGAAACTTTAGGGAGCGTTTTCCCTTGAATTTGCTTTCAAATGTTAGGAATTCATGTTTATACAGCTCAAAATTTCTGTAGAAGGTCTGTAAGGAATGACTATGCTGCCTATGTTTACAATTGAGGCCGAAATTCCCTGGCGTCTTTAGTGTGAATCAGTAAAAATCCTTAGGGTTCAGTACTTACCTGTAAGACCACTCTCTAATTGTGGTAAAACTCTTAAAATACGCAATGACAGTTTCCAGAAATGATTAAAAACTTGTAAGAAACCCTTGAAATAAAAGTAAATGGATTCGTACTACATTTCCTGCCGTTTTTTATTGACAGACATTACCATTGGAAAGCTGGTAAATGACCATAAAACTGATAATATTTACAACTCCGGACACTTTAGGGAGCGTTTTCACTTGAATTTGCTTTCAAATGTTAGGAATTCATGTTTATACAGCTCAAAATTTCTGTATAAAGTCTGTAAGGAATGACTATACTGCCTATGTTTACAATTGAGGCCGAACTTCTCTGGCGTCTTTTGTGTGAATCAGTTAAAATCCTTATGGTTCCAGTACTTACTTGTAAGAAAATCTCAAATTGTGGTAAAACTCTTAAAATACGTAATTAGAGTTTGAAGAAATGATTATAAACTTGTAAGAAACCCTTGAAATTAAAGTAAATGGATTCCTACTACATTTCCTGCCGTTTTTCGCTGACAGACATTACCAGTGGAAAGCTGGTAAATGACCAGAAAACTGATAATATTTACAACTCCGGACACTTTAGGGAGCGTTTTCACTTGAATTTGCTTTCAAATGTTAGGAATTCATGTTTATACAGCTCAAAATTTCTGTAGAAGGTCTGTAAGGAATGACTATACTGCCTATGTTTACAATTAAGGCCCAACTTCTCTGGCGTCTTTTGTGTGAATCAGTTAAAATCCTTAAGGTTCCATTAATTACTTGTAAGAACAGTCCCTAATTGTGGTAAAACTCTTAAAATACGCAATTAGAGTTTCCATAAATGATGATAAACTTGTAAGAAACCCTTGAAATAAAAGTAAATGGATTCGTACTACATTTCCTGCTGTTTTTTACTGACAGACATAACCAGTGGAAAGCTGGTAAATGACCAGAAAACTGATAATATTTACAACTCCGGACACTTTAGGGAGCGTTTTCACTTGAATTTGCTTTCAAATGTTAGGAACTCATGTTTATACAGCTCAAAATTGATGGAGAAAGTCTGTAAGGAATCACTATACTGCCTATGTTTACAAGTGAGGCCGATCTTCTCTGGCGTCTTTTGTGTGAATCAGTTAAAATCCTTACGGTTCCAGTACTTACTTGTAAGAACACTCTCTAATTGTGGTAAAACTCTTAAAATACGCAATTAGAGTTTCCAGAATTGATTATAAACTTGAAAGAAACCCTTGAAATTAAAGTAAATGGATTCGTAACACATTTCCTGCCGTTTTTTAATCCCAGACATTACCAGTGGAAAGCTGGTAAATGACCAGAAAACTGATAATATTTACAACTCCGGAAACTTTAGGGAGCGTTTTCACTTGAATTTGCTTTCAAATGTTAGGAATTCATGTTTATACAGCTGAAAATTTCTGTAGAAAGTCTGTAAGTAATGACTATACTGCCTATGTTTACAATTGAGGCCGAACTTCTCTGGCGTCTTTTGTGTGAATCAGTTAAAATCCTTACGGTTCCAGTACTTACTTGTAAGAACACTCTCTAATTGTGGTAAAACTCTTAAAATCCGCAATTAGAGTTTCCAGAAATGATTATTAACTTGAAAGAAACCCTTGAAATTAAAGTAAATGGATTCGTACTACATTTCCTCCCGTTTTGTAATCCCAGACATTACTAGTGGAAAGCTGGTAAATGACCAGAAAACTGATAATATTTACAACTCCAGACACTTTAGGGAGCGTTTTTACTTGAATTTGCTTTCAAATGTTAGGAATTCATGTTTATACAGCTCAAAATTTCTGTAGAAGGTCTGTAAGGAATGACTATACTGCCTATGTTTACAATTAAGGCTGAACTTCTCTGGCGTCTTTTGTGTGAATCAGTTAAAATCCTTACGGTTCCAGTACTTACTTGTAAGAACACTCTCTAATTGTGGTAAACCCTTAAAATACGCAATTAGAGTTTCCAGAAATGATTATAAACTTGTAAGAAACCCTTGAAATTAAAGTAAATGGATTCATACTACATTTCCTGCCGTTTTTTAATCCCAGACATTACTAGTGGAAAGCTGGTAAATGACCAGAAAACTGATAATATTTACAACTCCAGAAACTTTAGGGAGCGTTTTCCCTTGAATTTGCTTTCAAATGTTAGGAATTCATGTTTATACAGCTCAAAATTTCTGTAGAAGGTCTGTAAGGAATGACTATGCTGCCTATGTTTACAATTGAGGCCGAAATTCCCTGGCGTCTTTAGTGTGAATCAGTTAAAATCCTTAGGGTTCAAGTACTTACTTGTAAGAAAATCTCAAATTGTGGTAAAACTCTTAAAATACGTAATTAGAGTTTGAAGAAATGATTATAAACTTGTAAGAAACCCTTGAAATAAAAGTAAATGGATTCCTACTACATTTCCTGCCGTTTTTCGCTGACAGACATTACCAGTGGAAAGCTGGTAAATGACCAGAAAACTGATAATATTTACAACTCCGGACACTTTAGGGAGCGTTTTCACTTGAATTTGCTTTCAAATGTTAGGAATTCATGTTTATACAGCTCAAAATTTCTGTAGAAGGTCTGTAAGGAATGACTATACTGCCTATGTTTACAATTGAGGCCGAACTTCTCTGGCGTCTTTTGTGTGAATCAGTTAAAATCCTTAAGGTTCCATTAATTACTTGTAAGAACAGTCCCTAATTGTGGTAAAACTCTTAAAATACGCAATTAGAGTTTCCATAAATGATGATAAACTTGTAAGAAACCCTTGAAATAAAAGTAAATGGATTCGCACTACATTTCCTGCTGTTTTTTACTGACAGACATAACCAGTGGAAAGCTGGTAAATGACCAGAAAACTGATAATATTAACAACTCCGGACAATTTAGGGAGCGTTTTCACTTGAATTTGCTTTCAAATGTTAGGAATTCATGTTTATACAGCTCAAAATTTCTGTAGAAAGTCTGTAAGGAATGACTATACTGCCTATGTTTACAAGTGAGGCCGAACTTCTCTGGCGTCTTTTGTGTGAATCAGTTAAAATCCTTACGGTTCCAGTACTTACTTGTAAGAACACTCTCTAATTGTGGTAAAACTCTTAAAATACGTAATTAGAGTTTGAAGAAATGATTATAAACTTGTAAGAAACCCTTGAAATAAAAGTAAATGGATTCCTACTACATTTCCTGCCGTTTTTTACTGACAGACATTACCAGTGGAAAGCTGGTAAATGACCAGAAAACTGATAATATTTACAACTCCGGAAACTTTAGGGAGCGTTTTCACTTGAATTTGCTTTCAAATGTTAGGAATTCATGTTTATACAGCTGAAAATTTCTGTAGAAAGTCTGTAAGGAATGACTATACTGCCTATGTTTACAATTGAGGCCGAACTTCTCTGGCGTCTTTTGTGTGAATCAGTTAAAATCCTTACGGTTCCAGTACTTACTTGTAAGAACACTCTCTAATTGTGGTAAAACTCTTAAAATACGCAATTAGAGTTTCCAGAAATGATTATAAACTTGTAAGAAACCCTTGAAATTAAAGTAAATGGATTCGTACTACATTTCCTGCCGTTTTTTACTGACAGACATTACCAGTGGAAAGCTGGTAAAAGACCAGAAAACTTATAATATTTACAACTCCAGACACTTTAGGGAGCGTTTTCCCTTGAATTTGCTTTCAAATGTTAGGAATTCATGTTTATACAGCTCAAAATTTCTGTAGAAAGTCTGTAAGGAATCACTATACTGCCTATGTTTACAATTGAGGCCGAACTTCTCTGGCGTCTTTTGTGTGAATCAGTTAAAATCCTTACGGTTCCAGTACTTACTTGTAAGAACACTCTCTAATTGTGGTAAAACTCTTAAAATACGCAATTAGAGTTTCCAGAAATGATTATTAACTTGAAAGAAACCCTTGAAATTAAAGTAAATGGATTCGTACTACATTTCCTCCCGTTTTTTAATCCCAGACATTACTAGTGGAAAGCTGGTAAATGACCAGAAAACTGATAATATTTACAACTCCAGACACTTTAGGGAGCGTTTTTACTTGAATTTGCTTTCAAATGTTAGGAATTCATGTTTATACAGCTCAAAATTTCTGTAGAAGGTCTGTAAGGAATGACTATACTGCCTATGTTTACAATTAAGGCTGAACTTCTCTGGCGTCTTTTGTGTGAATCAGTTAAAATCCTTACGGTTCCAGTACTTACTTGTAAGAACACTCTCTAATTGTGGTAAACCCTTAAAATACGCAATTAGAGTTTCCAGAAATGATTATAAACTTGTAAGAAACCCTTGAAATTAAAGTAAATGGATTCATACTACATTTCCTGCCGTTTTTTAATCCCAGACATTACTAGTGGAAAGCTGGTAAATGACCAGAAAACTGATAATATTTACAACTCCAGAAACTTTAGGGAGCGTTTTCCCTTGAATTTGCTTTCAAATGTTAGGAATTCATGTTTATACAGCTCAAAATTTCTGTAGAAGGTCTGTAAGGAATGACTATGCTGCCTATGTTTACAATTGAGGCCGAAATTCCCTGGCGTCTTTAGTGTGAATCAGTTAAAATCCTTAGGGTTCAAGTACTTACTTGTAAGAAAATCTCAAATTGTGGTAAAACTCTTAAAATACGTAATTAGAGTTTGAAGAAATGATTATAAACTTGTAAGAAACCCTTGAAATAAAAGTAAATGGATTCCTACTACATTTCCTGCCGTTTTTCGCTGACAGACATTACCAGTGGAAAGCTGGTAAATGACCAGAAAACTGATAATATTTACAACTCCGGACACTTTAGGGAGCGTTTTCACTTGAATTTGCTTTCAAATGTTAGGAATTCATGTTTATACAGCTCAAAATTTCTGTAGAAGGTCTGTAAGGAATGACTATACTGCCTATGTTTACAATTGAGGCCGAACTTCTCTGGCGTCTTTTGTGTGAATCAGTTAAAATCCTTAAGGTTCCATTAATTACTTGTAAGAACAGTCCCTAATTGTGGTAAAACTCTTAAAATACGCAATTAGAGTTTCCATAAATGATGATAAACTTGTAAGAAACCCTTGAAATAAAAGTAAATGGATTCGTACTACATTTCCTGCTGTTTTTTACTGACAGACATAACCAGTGGAAAGCTGGTAAATGACCAGAAAACTGATAATATTAACAACTCCGGACAATTTAGGGAGCGTTTTCACTTGAATTTGCTTTCAAATGTTAGGAATTCATGTTTATACAGCTCAAAATTTCTGTAGAAAGTCTGTAAGGAATGACTATACTGCCTATGTTTACAAGTGAGGCCGAACTTCTCTGGCGTCTTTTGTGTGAATCAGTTAAAATCCTTACGGTTCCAGTACTTACTTGTAAGAACACTCTCTAATTGTGGTAAAACTCTTAAAATACGTAATTAGAGTTTGAAGAAATGATTATAAACTTGTAAGAAACCCTTGAAATAAAAGTAAATGGATTCCTACTACATTTCCTGCCGTTTTTTACTGACAGACATTACCAGTGGAAAGCTGGTAAATGACCAGAAAACTGATAATATTTACAACTCCGGAAACTTTAGGGAGCGTTTTCACTTGAATTTGCTTTCAAATGTTAGGAATTCATGTTTATACAGCTGAAAATTTCTGTAGAAAGTCTGTAAGGAATGACTATACTGCCTATGTTTACAATTGAGGCCGAACTTCTCTGGCGTCTTTTGTGTGAATCAGTTAAAATCCTTACGGTTCCAGTACTTACTTGTAAGAACACTCTCTAATTGTGGTAAAACTCTTAAAATACGCAATTAGAGTTTCCAGAAATGATTATAAACTTGTAAGAAACCCTTGAAATTAAAGTAAATGGATTCGTACTACATTTCCTGCCGTTTTTTACTGACAGACATTACCAGTGGAAAGCTGGTAAAAGACCAGAAAACTTATAATATTTACAACTCCAGACACTTTAGGGAGCGTTTTCCCTTGAATTTGCTTTCAAATGTTAGGAATTCATGTTTATACAGCTCAAAATTTCTGTAGAAAGTCTGTAAGGAATCACTATACTGCCTATGTTTACAATTGAGGCCGAACTTCTCTGGCGTCTTTTGTGTGAATCAGTTAAAATCCTTAAGGTTCCAGTACTTACTTGTAAGAACACTCTGTAATTGTGGTAAAACTCTTAAAATACGCAATTAGAGTTTCCAGAAATGATTATTAACTTGTAAGAAACCCTTGAAATAAAAGTAAATGGATTCGTACTACATTTCCTGCCATTTTTTAATCCCAGACATTACTAGTGGAAAGCTGGTAAATGACCAGAAAACTGATAATATTTACAACTCCAGACACTTTAGGGAGCGTTTTCACTTGAATTTGCTTTCAAATGTTAGGAATTCATGTTTATACAGCTCAAAATTTCTGTAGAAGGTCTGTAATGAATGACTATACTGCCTATGTTTACAATTAAGGACGAACTTCTCTGGCGTCTTTTGTGTGAATCAGTTAAAATCCTTACGGTTCCAGTACTTACTTGTAAGAACACTCTCTAATTGTGGTAAAACTCTTAAAATACGCAATTAGAGTTTCCAGAAATGATTATAAAGTTGAAAGAAACCCTTGAAATTAAAGTAAATGGATTCGTACTACATTTCCTGACATTTTTTAATCCCAGACATTACCAGTGGAAAGCTGGTAAATGACCAGAAAACTGATAATATTTACAACTCCGGACACTTTAGGGAGCGTTTTCCCTTGAATTTGGTTCAAATGTTAGGAATTCATGTTTATACAGCTCAAAATTTCTGTATAAAGTCTGTAAGGAATGACTATACTGCCTATGTTTACAATTGAGGCCGAACTTCTCTGGCGTCTTTTGTGTGAATCAGTTAAAATCCTTATGGTTCCAGTACTTACTTGTAAGAAAATCTCAAATTGTGGTAAAACTCTTAAAATACGTAATTAGAGTTTGAAGAAATGATTATAAACTTGTAAGAAACCCTTGAAATTAAAGTAAATGGATTCCTACTACATTTCCTGCCGTTTTTCGCTGACAGACATTACCAGTGGAAAGCTGGTAAATGACCAGAAAACTGATAATATTTACAACTCCGGACACTTTAGGGAGCGTTTTCACTTGAATTTGCTTTCAAATGTTAGGAATTCATGTTTATACAGCTCAAAATTTCTGTAGAAGGTCTGTAAGGAATGACTATACTGCCTATGTTTACAATTGAGGCCGAACTTCTCTGGCGTCTTTTGTGTGAATCAGTTAAAATCCTTAAGGTTCCATTAATTACTTGTAAGAACAGTCCCTAATTGTGGTAAAACTCTTAAAATACGCAATTAGAGTTTCCATAAATGATGATAAACTTGTAAGAAACCCTTGAAATAAAAGTAAATGGATTCGTACTACATTTCCTGCTGTTTTTTACTGACAGACATAACCAGTGGAAAGCTGGTAAATGACCAGAAAACTGATAATATTTACAACTCCGGACAATTTAGGGAGCGTTTTCACTTGAATTTGCTTTCAAATGTTAGGAATTCATGTTTATACAGCTCAAAATTGATGGAGAAAGTCTGTAAGGAATCACTATACTGCCTATGTTTACAAGTGAGGCCGATCTTCTCTGGCGTCTTTTGTGTGAATCAGTTAAAATCCTTACGGTTCCAGTACGTACTTGTAAGAACACTCTCTAATTGTGGTAAAACTCTTAAAATACGCAATTAGAGTTTCCAGAATTGATTATAAACTTGAAAGAAACCCTTGAAATAAAAGTAAATGGATTCGTACTACATTTCCTGCCGTTTTTTAATCCCAGACATTACCAGTGGAAAGCTGGTAAATGACCAGAAAACTGATAATATTTACAACTCCGGAAACTTTAGGGAGCGTTTTCACTTGAATTTGCTTTCAAATGTTAGGAATTCATGTTTATACAGCTGAAAATTTCTGTAGAAAGTCTGTAAGTAATGACTATACTGCCTATGTTTACAATTGAGGCCGAACTTCTCTGGCGTCTTTTGTGTGAATCAGTTAAAATCCTTACGGTTCCAGTACTTACTTGTAAGAACACTCTCTAATTGTGGTAAAACTCTTAAAATACGCAATTAGAGTTTCCAGAAATGATTATAAACTTGTAAGAAACCCTTGAAATTAAAGTAAATGGATTCGTACTACATTTCCTGACGTTTTTTACTGACAGACATTACCAGTGGAAAGCTGGTAAATGACCAGAAAACTTATAATATTTACAACTCCAGACACTTTAGGGAGCGTTTTCCCTTGAATTTGCTTTCAAATGTTAGGAATTCATGTTTATACAGCTCAAAATTTCTGTAGAAAGTCTGTAAGGAATGACTATACTGCCTATGTTTACAATTGATGCCGAACTTCTCTGGCGTCTTTTGTGTGAATCAGTTAAAATCCTTACGGTTCCAGTACTTACTTGTAAGAACACTCTCTAATTGTGGTAAAACTCTTAAAATACGCAATTAGAGTTTCCAGAAATGATTATTAACTTGAAAGAAACCCTTGAAATTAAAGTAAATGGATTCGTACTACATTTCCTGCCGTTTTTTAATCCCAGACATTACTAGTGGAAAGCTGGTAAATGACCAGAAAACTGATAATATTTACAACTCCAGACACTTTAGGGAGCGTTTTTACTTGAATTTGCTTTCAAATGTTAGGAATTCATGTTTATACAGCTCAAAATTTCTGTAGAAGGTCTGTAAGGAATGACTATACTGCCTATGTTTACAATTAAGGCTGAACTTCTCTGGCGTCTTTTGTGTGAATCAGTTAAAATCCTTACGGTTCCAGTACTTACTTGTAAGAACACTCTCTAATTGTGGTAAACCCTTAAAATACGCAATTAGAGTTTCCAGAAATGATTATAAACTTGTAAGAAACCCTTGAAATTAAAGTAAATGGATTCATACTACATTTCCTGCCGTTTTTTAATCCCAGACATTACTAGTGGAAAGCTGGTAAATGACCAGAAAACTGATAATATTTACAACTCCAGAAACTTTAGGGAGCTTTTTCCCTTGAATTTGCTTTCAAATGTTAGGAATTCATGTTTATACAGCTCAAAATTTCTGTAGAAGGTCTGTAAGGAATGACTATGCTGCCTATGTTTACAATTGAGGCCGAAATTCCCTGGCGTCTTTAGTGTGAATCAGTTAAAATCCTTAGGGTTCCAGTACTTACTTGTAAGAAAATCTCAAATTGTGGTAAAACTCTTAAAATACGTAATTAGAGTTTGAAGAAATGATTATAAACTTGTAAGAAACCCTTGAAATAAAAGTAAATGGATTCCTACTACATTTCCTGCCGTTTTTCGCTGACAGACATTACCAGTGGAAAGCTGGTAAATGACCAGAAAACTGATAATATTTACAACTCCGGACACTTTAGGGAGCGTTTTCACTTGAATTTGCTTTCAAATGTTAGGAATTCATGTTTATACAGCTCAAAATTTCTGTAGAAGGTCTGTAAGGAATGACTATACTGCCTATGTTTACAATTGAGGCCGAACTTCTCTGGCGTCTTTTGTGTGAATCAGTTAAAATCCTTAAGGTTCCATTAATTACTTGTAAGAACAGTCCCTAATTGTGGTAAAACTCTTAAAATACGCAATTAGAGTTTCCATAAATGATGATAAACTTGTAAGAAACCCTTGAAATAAAAGTAAATGGATTCGTACTACATTTCCTGCTGTTTTTTACTGACAGACATAACCAGTGGAAAGCTGGTAAATGACCAGAAAACTGATAATATTAACAACTCCGGACAATTTAGGGAGCGTTTTCACTTGAATTTGTTTTCAAATGTTAGGAATTCATGTTTATACAGCTCAAAATTGATGGAGAAAGTCTGTAAGGAATGACTATACTGCCTATGTTTACAAGTGAGACCGAACTTCTCTGGCGTCTTTTGTGTGAATCAGTTAAAATCCTTACGGTTCCAGTACTTACTTGTAAGAACACTCTCTAATTGTGGTAAAACTCTTAAAATACGCAATTAGAGTTTCCAGAAATGATTATAAACTTGAAAGAAACCCTTGAAATAAAAGTAAATGGATTCGTACTACAGTTCCTGCCGTTTTTTACTGACTGACATTACCAGTGGAAAGCTGGTAAATGACCAGAAAACTGATAATATTTACAACTCCGGAAACTTTAGGGAGCGTTTTCACTTGAATTTGCTTTCAAATGGTAGGAATTCATGTTTATACAGCTGAAAATTTATGTAGAAAGTCTGTAAGGAATGACTATACTGCCTATGTTTACAATTGAGGCCGAACTTCTCTGGCGTCTTTTGTGTGAATCAGTTAAAATCCTTACGGTTCCAGTACTTACTTCTAAGAACACTCTCTAATTGTGGTAAAACTCTTAAAATACGCAATTAGAGTTTCCGTAAATGATGATAAACTTGTAAGAAACCCTTGAAATTAAAGTAAATGGATTCGTACTACATTTCCTGCCGTTTTTTACTGACAGACATTACCAGTGGAAAGCTGGTAAAAGACCAGAAAACTTATAATATTTACAACTCCAGACACTTTAGGGAGCGTTTTCCCTTGAATTTGCTTTCAAATGTTAGGAATTCATGTTTATACAGCTCAAAATTTCTGTAGAAAGTCTGTAAGGAATCACTATACTGCCTATGTTTACAATTGAGGCCGAACTTCTCTGGCGTCTTTTGTGTGAATCAGTTAAAATCCTTACGGTTCCAGTACTTACTTGTAAGAACACTCTGTAATTGTGGTAAAACTCTTAAAATACGCAATTAGAGTTTCCAGAAATGATTATTAACTTGTAAGAAACCCTTGAAATAAAAGAAAATGGATTCCTACTACATTTCCTGCCGTTTTTTAATCCCAGACATTACTAGTGGAAAGCTGGTAAATGACCAGAAAACTGATAATATTTACAACTCCAGACACTTTAGGGAGCGTTTTCACTTGAATTTGCTTTCAAATGTTAGGAATTCATGTTTATACAGCTCAAAATTTCTGTAGAAGGTCTGTAATGAATGACTATACTGCCTATGTTTACAATTAAGGACGAACTTCTCTGGCGTCTTTTGTGTGAATCAGTTAAAATCCTTACGGTTCCAGTACTTACTTGTAAGAACACTCTCTAATTGTGGTAAAACTCTTAAAATACGCAATTAGAGTTTCCAGAAATGATTATAAAGTTGAAAGAAACCCTTGAAATTAAAGTAAATGGATTCGTACTACATTTCCTGCCATTTTTTAATCCCAGACATTACCAGTGGAAAGCTGGTAAATGACCAGAAAACTGATAATATTTACAACTCCGGACACTTTACGGAGCGTTTTCACTTGAATTTGCTTTCAAATGTTAGGAATTCATGTTTATACAGCTCAAAATTTCTGTAGAAATTCTGTAAGGAATGACTATGCTGCCTATGTTTACAATTGAGGCCGAAATTCCCTGGCGTCTTAGTGTGAATCAGTTAAAATCCTTAGGGTTTCAGTACTTACCTGTAAGAAGACTCTCTAATTGTGGTAAAACTCTTAAAATACGCAATTAGAGTTTCCAGAAATGATTATAAACTTGTAAGAAACCCTTGAAATTAAAGTAAATGGATTCCTACTACATTTCCTGCCGTTTTTTACTGACAGTCATTACCAGTGGAAAGCTGGTAAATGACCAGAAAACTGATAATATTTACAACTCCGGACACTTTAGGGAGCGTTTTCCCTTGAATTTGGTTCAAATGTTAGGAATTCATGTTTATACAGCTCAAAATTTCTGTATAAGGTCTATATGGAATGACTATACTGCCTATGTTTACAATTAAGGCCGAACTTCTCTGGCGTCTTTTTTGTGAATCAGTTAAAATCCTTATGGTTCCAGTACTTACTTGTAAGAAAAATCTCTAATTGTGGTAAAACTCTTAAAATACGTAATTAGAGTTTGAAGAAATGATTATAAACTTGTAAGAAACCCTTGAAATAAAAGTAAATGGATTCCTACTACATTTCCTGCCGTTTTTCCCTGACAGACATTACCAGTGGAAAGCTGGTAAATGACCAGAAAACTGATAATATTTACAACTCCGGACACTTTAGGGAGCGTTTTCACTTGAATTTCCTTTCAAATGTTAGGAATTCATGTTTATACAGCTCAAAATTTCTGTAGAAAATCTGTAAGGAATCACTATACTGCCTATGTTTACAATTGAGGCCAAACTTCTCTGGCGTCTTTTGTGTGAATCAGTTAAAATCCTTAAGGTTCCATTAATTACTTGTAAGAACAGTCCCTAATTGTGGTAAAACTCTTAAAATACGCAATTAGAGTTTCCAGAAATGAGTATAAACTTGTAAGAAACCCTTGAAATAAAAGTAAATGGATTCGTACTACATTTCCTGCTGTTTTTTAATCCCAGACATTACCAGTGGAAAGCTGGTAAATGAGCAGAAAACTGATAATATTTACAACTCCGGACACTTTAGGGAGCGTTTTCACTTGAATTTCCTTTCAAATGTTAGGAATTCATGTTTATACAGCTGAAAATTTCTGTAGAAAGTCTGTAAGGAATGACTATACTGCCTATGTTTACAATTGAGGCCGAACTTCTCTGGCGTCTTTTGTGTGAATCAGTTAAAATCCTTACGGTTCCAGTACTTACTTGTAAGAACACTCTCTAATTGTGGTAAAACTCTTAAAATACGCAATTAGAGTTTCCAGAAATGATTATAAACTTGTAAGAAACCCTTGAAATTAAAGTAAATGGATTCGTACTACATTTCCTGACGTTTTTTACTGACAGACATTACCAGTGGAAAGCTGGTAAATGACCAGAAAACTTATAATATTTACAACTCCAGACACTTTAGGGAGCGTTTTCCCTTGAATTTGCTTTCAAATGTTAGGAATTCATGTTTATACAGCTCAAAATTTCTGTAGAAAGTCTGTAAGGAATGACTATACTGCCTATGTTTACAATTGAGGCCGAACTTCTCTGGCGTCTTTTGTGTGAATCAGTTAAAATCCTTACGGTTCCAGTACTTACTTGTAAGAACACTCTCTAATTGTGGTAAAACTCTTAAAATACGCAATTAGAGTTTCCAGAAATGATTATTAACTTGAAAGAAACCCTTGAAATTAAAGTAAATGGATTCGTACTACATTTCCTGCCGTTTTTTAATCCCAGACATTACTAGTGGAAAGCTGGTAAATGACCAGAAAACTGATAATATTTACAACTCCAGACACTTTAGGGAGCGTTTTTACTTGAATTTGCTTTCAAATGTTAGGAATTCATGTTTATACAGCTCAAAATTTCTGTAGAAGGTCTGTAAGGAATGACTATACTGCCTATGTTTACAATTAAGGCTGAACTTCTCTGGCGTCTTTTGTGTGAATCAGTTAAAATCCTTACGGTTCCAGTACTTACTTGTAAGAACACTCTCTAATTGTGGTAAACCCTTAAAATACGCAATTAGAGTTTCCAGAAATGATTATAAACTTGTAAGAAACCCTTGAAATTAAAGTAAATGGATTCATACTACATTTCCTGCCGTTTTTTAATCCCAGACATTACTAGTGGAAAGCTGGTAAATGACCAGAAAACTGATAATATTTACAACTCCAGAAACTTTAGGGAGCGTTTTCCCTTGAATTTGCTTTCAAATGTTAGGAATTCATGTTTATACAGCTCAAAATTTCTGTAGAAGGTCTGTAAGGAATGACTATGCTGCCTATGTTTACAATTGAGGCCGAAATTCCCTGGCGTCTTTAGTGTGAATCAGTTAAAATCCTTAGGGTTCCAGTACTTACTTGTAAGAAAATCTCAAATTGTGGTAAAACTCTTAAAATACGTAATTAGAGTTTGAAGAAATGATTATAAACTTGTAAGAAACCCTTGAAATAAAAGTAAATGGATTCCTACTACATTTCCTGCCGTTTTTCGCTGACAGACATTACCAGTGGAAAGCTGGTAAATGACCAGAAAACTGATAATATTTACAACTCCGGACACTTTAGGGAGCGTTTTCACTTGAATTTGCTTTCAAATGTTAGGAATTCATGTTTATACAGCTCAAAATTTCTGTAGAAGGTCTGTAAGGAATGACTATACTGCCTATGTTTACAATTGAGGCCGAACTTCTCTGGCGTCTTTTGTGTGAATCAGTTAAAATCCTTAAGGTTCCATTAATTACTTGTAAGAACAGTCCCTAATTGTGGTAAAACTCTTAAAATACGCAATTAGAGTTTCCATAAATGATGATAAACTTGTAAGAAACCCTTGAAATAAAAGTAAATGGATTCGTACTACATTTCCTGCTGTTTTTTACTGACAGACATAACCAGTGGAAAGCTGGTAAATGACCAGAAAACTGATAATATTAACAACTCCGGACAATTTAGGGAGCGTTTTCACTTGAATTTGTTTTCAAATGTTAGGAATTCATGTTTATACAGCTCAAAATTGATGGAGAAAGTCTGTAAGGAATGACTATACTGCCTATGTTTACAAGTGAGACCGAACTTCTCTGGCGTCTTTTGTGTGAATCAGTTAAAATCCTTACGGTTCCAGTACTTACTTGTAAGAACACTCTCTAATTGTGGTAAAACTCTTAAAATACGCAATTAGAGTTTCCAGAAATGATTATAAACTTGAAAGAAACCCTTGAAATAAAAGTAAATGGATTCGTACTACAGTTCCTGCCGTTTTTTACTGACTGACATTACCAGTGGAAAGCTGGTAAATGACCAGAAAACTGATAATATTTACAACTCCGGAAACTTTAGGGAGCGTTTTCACTTGAATTTGCTTTCAAATGGTAGGAATTCATGTTTATACAGCTGAAAATTTATGTAGAAAGTCTGTAAGGAATGACTATACTGCCTATGTTTACAATTGAGGCCGAACTTCTCTGGCGTCTTTTGTGTGAATCAGTTAAAATCCTTACGGTTCCAGTACTTACTTGTAAGAACACTCTCTAATTGTGGTAAAACTCTTAAAATACGCAATTAGAGTTTCCGTAAATGATGATAAACTTGTAAGAAACCCTTGAAATTAAAGTAAATGGATTCGTACTACATTTCCTGCCGTTTTTTACTGACAGACATTACCAGTGGAAAGCTGGTAAAAGACCAGAAAACTTATAATATTTACAACTCCAGACACTTTAGGGAGCGTTTTCCCTTGAATTTGCTTTCAAATGTTAGGAATTCATGTTTATACAGCTCAAAATTTCTGTAGAAAGTCTGTAAGGAATCACTATACTGCCTATGTTTACAATTGAGGCCGAACTTCTCTGGCGTCTTTTGTGTGAATCAGTTAAAATCCTTACGGTTCCAGTACTTACTTGTAAGAACACTCTGTAATTGTGGTAAAACTCTTAAAATACGCAATTAGAGTTTCCAGAAATGATTATAAAGTTGAAAGAAACCCTTGAAATTAAAGTAAATGGATTCGTACTACATTTCCTGCCATTTTTTAATCCCAGACATTACCAGTGGAAAGCTGGTAAATGACCAGAAAACTGATAATATTTACAACTCCGGACACTTTACGGAGCGTTTTCACTTGAATTTGCTTTCAAATGTTAGGAATTCATGTTTATACAGCTCAAAATTTCTGTAGAAATTCTGTAAGGAATGATTATGCTGCCTATGTTTACAATTGAGGCCGAAATTCCCTGGCGTCTTAGTGTGAATCAGTTAAAATCCTTAGGGTTTCAGTACTTACCTGTAAGAAGACTCTCTAATTGTGGTAAAACTCTTAAAATACGCAATTAGAGTTTCCGTAAATGATGATAAACTTGTAAGAAACCCTTGAAATTAAAGTAAATGGATTCGTACTACATTTCCTGCCGTTTTTTACTGACAGACATTACCAGTGGAAAGCTGGTAAAAGACCAGAAAACTTATAATATTTACAACTCCAGACACTTTAGGGAGCGTTTTCCCTTGAATTTGCTTTCAAATGTTAGGAATTCATGTTTATACAGCTCAAAATTTCTGTAGAAAGTCTGTAAGGAATCACTATACTGCCTATGTTTACAATTGAGGCCGAACTTCTCTGGCGTCTTTTGTGTGAATCAGTTAAAATCCTTACGGTTCCAGTACTTACTTGTAAGAACACTCTGTAATTGTGGTAAAACTCTTAAAATACGCAATTAGAGTTTCCAGAAATGATTATAAAGTTGAAAGAAACCCTTGAAATTAAAGTAAATGGATTCGTACTACATTTCCTGCCATTTTTTAATCCCAGACATTACCAGTGGAAAGCTGGTAAATGACCAGAAAACTGATAATATTTACAACTCCGGACACTTTACGGAGCGTTTTCACTTGAATTTGCTTTCAAATGTTAGGAATTCATGTTTATACAGCTCAAAATTTCTGTAGAAATTCTGTAAGGAATGATTATGCTGCCTATGTTTACAATTGAGGCCGAAATTCCCTGGCGTCTTAGTGTGAATCAGTTAAAATCCTTAGGGTTTCAGTACTTACCTGTAAGAAGACTCTCTAATTGTGGTAAAACTCTTAAAATACGCAATTAGAGTTTCCAGAAATGATTATAAACTTGTAAGAAACCCTTGAAATTAAAGTAAATGGATTCCTACTACATTTCCTGCCGTTTTTTACTGACAGTCATTACCAGTGGAAAGCTGGTAAATGACCAGAAAACTGATAATATTTACAACTCCGGACACTTTAGGGAGCGTTTTCCCTTGAATTTGGTTCAAATGTTAGGAATTCATGTTTATACAGCTCAAAATTTCTGTAGAAGGTCTATATGGAATGACTATACTGCCTATGTTTACAATTAAGGCCGAACTTCTCTGGCGTCTTTTTTGTGAATCAGTTAAAATCCTTATGGTTCCAGTACTTACTTGTAAGAAAAATCTCTAATTGTGGTAAAACTCTTAAAATACGTAATTAGAGTTTGAAGAAATGATTATAAACTTGTAAGAAACCCTTGAAATAAAAGTAAATGGATTCCTACTACATTTCCTGCCGTTTTTCCCTGACAGACATTACCAGTGGAAAGCTGGTAAATGACCAGAAAACTGATAATATTTACAACTCCGGACACTTTAGGGAGCGTTTTCACTTGAATTTGCTTTCAAATGTTAGGAATTCATGTTTATACAGCTCAAAATTTCTGTAGAAAATCTGTAAGGAATCACTATACTGCCTATGTTTACAATTGAGGCCAAACTTCTCTGGCGTCTTTTGTGTGAATCTGTTAAAATCCTTAAGGTTCCATTAATTACTTGTAAGAACAGTCCCTAATTGTGGTAAAACTCTTAAAATACGCAATTAGAGTTTCCAGAAATGAGTATAAACTTGTAAGAAACCCTTGAAATAAAAGTAAATGGATTCGTACTACATTTCCTGCTGTTTTTTAATCCCAGACATTACCAGTGGAAAGCTGGTAAATGAGCAGAAAAATGATAATATTTACAACTCCGGACACTTTAGGGAGCGTTTTCACTTGAATTTCCTTTCAAATGTTAGGAATTCATGTTTATACAGCTGAAAATTTCTGTAGAAAGTCTGTAAGGAATGACTATACTGCCTATGTTTACAATTGAGGCCGAACTTCTCTGGCGTCTTTTGTGTGAATCAGTTAAAATCCTTACGGTTCCAGTACTTACTTGTAAGAATACTCTCTAATTGTGGTAAAACTCTTAAAATACGCAATTAGAGTTTCCAGAAATGATTATTAACTTGTAAGAAACCCTTTAAATTAAAGTAAATGGATTCGTACTATATTTCCTGCCGTTTTTTAATCCCAGACATTACTAGTGGAAAGCTGGTAAATGACCAGAAAACTGATAATATTTACAACTCCAGACACTTTAGGGAGCGTTTTCACTTGAATTTGCTTTCAAATGTTAGGAATTCCTGTTTATACAGCTCAAAATTTCTGTAGAAGGTCTATATGGAATGACTATACTGCCTATGTTTACAATTAAGGCCGAACTTCTCAGGCGTCTTTTGTGTGAATCAGTTAAAATCCTTATGGTTCCAGTACTTACTTGTAAGAAAAATCTCTAATTGTGGTAAAACTCTTAAAATACGTAATTAGAGTTTGAAGAAATGATTATAAACTTGTAAGAAACCCTTGAAATAAAAGTAAATGGATTCCTACTACATTTCCTGCCGTTTTTCCCTGACAGACATTACCAGTGGAAAGCTGGTAAATGACCAGAAAACTGATAATATTGACAACTCCGGACACTTTAGGGAGCGTTTTCACTTGAATTTGCTTTCAAATGTTAGGAATTCATGTTTATACAGCTCAAAATTTCTGTAGAAAGTCTGTAAGGAATCACTATACTGCCTATGTTTACAATTGAGGCCAAACTTCTCTGGCGTCTTTTGTGTGAATCAGTTAAAATCCTTAAGGTTCCATTAATTACTTGTAAGAACAGTCCCTAATTGTGGTAAAACTCTTAAAATACGCAATTAGAGTTTCCAGAAATGATTATAAACTTGTAAGAAACCCTTGAAATAAAAGTAAATGGATTCGTACTACATTTCCTGCTGTTTTTTAATCCCAGACATTACCAGTGGAAAGCTGGTAAATGACCAGAAAACTGATAATATTTACAACTCCGGACACTTTAGGGAGCGTTTTCCCTTGAATTTGCTTTCAAATGTTAGGAATTCATGTTGATACAGCTCAAAATTTCTGTAGAAAGTCTGTAAGGAATGACTATACTGCCTATGTTTACAATTGAGGCCGAACTTCTCTGGCGTCTTTTGTGTGAATCAGTTAAAATCCTTATGGTTCCAGTACTTACCTGTAAGAACACTCTCTAATTGTGGTAAAACTCTTAAAATACGCAATTAGAGTTTCCAGAATTGATTATAAACTTGAAAGAAACCCTTGAAATAAAGTAAATGGATTCGTACTACATTTCCTGCCGTTTTTTAATGCCAGACATTACCAGTGGAAAGCTGGTAAATGACCAGAAAACTGATAATATTTACAACTCCGGAAACCTTAGGGAGCGTTTTCCCTTGAATTTGCTTTCAAATGTTAGGAATTCATGTTTATACAGCTCAAAATTTCTGTAGAAAGTCTGTAAGGAATGACTATACTGCCTATGTTTACAATTGAGGCCGAACATCTCTGGCGTCTTTTGTGTGAATCAGTTAAAATCCTTACGGTTCCAGTACTTACTTGTAAGAACACTCTCTAATTGTGGTAAAACTCTTAAAATACGCAATTAGAGTTTAAAGAAATGATGATAAACTTGTAAGAAACCCTTGAAATTAAAGTAAATGGATTCATACTATATTTCCTGCCGTTTTTTACTGACAGACATTACCAGTGGAAAGCTGGTAAATGACCAGAAAACTGATAATATTTACAACTCCGGATACTTTAGGGAGCGTTTTCCCTTGAATTTGCTTTCAAATGTTAGGAATTCATGTTTATACAGATCAAAATTTCTGTAGAAAGTCTGTAAGGAATGACTATACTGCCTATGTTTACAATTGAGGCCGAACTTCTCTGGCGTCTTTTGTGTGAATCAGTTAAAATCCTTACGGTTCCAGTACTTACTTGTAAGAACACTCTCTAATTGTGGTAAAACTCTTAGAATACGCAATTAGAGTTTCCAGAAATGATTATTAACTTGTAAGAAACCTTTGAAATTAAAGTAAATGGATTCGTACTACATTTCCTGCCGTTTTTTAATCCCAGACAGTACTAGTGGAAAGCTGGTAAATGACCAGAAAACTGATAATATTTACAACTCCAGACACTTTAGGGAGCGTTTTCACTTGAATTTGCTTTCAAATGTTAGGAATTCATGTTTATACAGCTCAAAATTTCTGTAGAAGGTCTGTAATGAACGACTATACTGCCTATGTTTACAATTAAGGCCGAACTTCTCTGGCGTCTTTTGTGTGAATCAGTTAAAATCCTTACGGTTCCAGTACTTACTTGTAAGAACACTCTCTAATTGTGGTAAAACTCTTAAAATACGCAATTAGAGTTTCCAGAAATGATTATAAACTTGTAAGAAACCCTTGAAATAAAAGTAAATGGATTCCTACTCCATTTCCTGCCGTTTTTCCCTGACAGACATTACCACAGGAAAGCTGGTAAATGACCAGAAAGCTGATAATTTTTACAACTCCGGACACTTTAGGGAGCGTTTTCACTTGAATTTGCTTTCAAATGTTAGGAATTCATGTTTATACAGCTCAAAATTTCTGTAGAAGTTCTGTAATGAACGACTATACTGCCTATGTTTACAATTAAGGCCGAACTTCTCTGGCGTCTTTTGTGTGAATCAGTTAAAATCCTTATGGTTCCAGTACTTACTTGTAAGAACACTCTCTAATTGTGGTAAAACTCTTAAAATACGCAATTAGAGTTTCCAGAAATGATTATAAAGTTGAAAGAAACCCTTGAAATTAAAGTAAATGGATTCGTACTACATTTCCTGCCGTTTTTTACTGACAGACATTACCAGTGGAAAGCTGGTAAATGACCAGAAAACTGATAATATTTGCCAACTCCGGACACTTTACGGAGCGTTTTCACTTGAATTTGCTTTCAAATGTTAGGAATTCATGTTTATACAGCTCAAAATTTCTGTAGAAATTCTGTAAGGAATGACTATGCTGCCTATGTTTACAATTGAGGCCGAAATTCCCTGGCGTCTTAGTGTGAATCAGTTAAAATCCTTAGGGTTCCAGTACTTACCTGTAAGAACACTCTCTAATTGTGGTAAAACTCTTAAAATACGCAATTAGAGTTTCCAGAAATGATTATAAACTTGTAAGAAACCCTTGAAATTAAAGTAAATGGATTCCTACTACATTTCCTGCCGTTTTTTACTGACAGACATTACCAGTGGAAAGCTGGTAAATGACCAGAAAACTGATAATATTTACAACTCCGGACACTTTAGGGAGCGTTTTCCCTTGAATTTGGTTCAAATGTTAGGAATTCATGTTTATACAGCTCAAAATTTCTGTAGAAAGTCTATATGGAATGACTATACTGCCTATGTTTACAATTAAGGCCGAACTTCTCTGGCGTCTTTTGTGTGAATCAGTTAAAATCCTTATGGTTCCAGTACTTACTTGTAAGAAAAACCTCTAATTGTGGTAAAACTCTTAAAATACGTAATTAGAGTTTGAAGAAATGATTATAAACTTGTAAGAAACCCTTGAAATAAAAGTAAATGGATTCCTACTACATTTCCTGCCGTTTTTCCCTGACAGACATTACCAGAGGAAAGCTGGTAAATGACCAGAAAACTGATAATATTTACAACTCCGGACACTTTAGGGAGCGTTTTCACTTGAATTTGCTTTCAAATGTTAGGAATTCATGTTTATACAGCTCAAAATTTCTGTAGAAGGTCTGTAATGAACGACTATACTGCCTATGCTTACAATTAAGGCCGAACTTCTCTGGCGTCTTTTGTGTGAATCAGTTAAAATCCTTAAGGTTCCAGTACTTACTTGTAAGAACACTCTCTAATTGTGGTAAAACTCTTAAAATACGCAATTAGAGTTTCCAGAAATGATTATAAAGTTGAAAGAAACCCTTGAAATTAAAGTAAATGGATTCGTACTACATTTCCTGCCGTTTTTTACTGACAGACATTACCAGTGGAAAGCTGGTAAATGACCAGAAAACTGATAATATTTGCCAACTCCGGACACTTTACGGAGCGTTTTCACTTGAATTTGCTTTCAAATGTTAGGAATTCATGTTTATACAGCTCAAAATTTCTGTAGAAATTCTGTAAGGAATGACTATGCTGCCTATGTTTACAATTGAGGCCGAAATTCCCTGGCGTCTTAGTGTGAATCAGTTAAAATCCTTAGGGTTCCAGTACTTACCTGTAAGAACACTCTCTAATTGTGGTAAAACTCTTAAAATACGCAATTAGAGTTTCCAGAAATGATTATAAACTTGTAAGAAACCCTTGAAATTAAAGTAAATGGATTCCTACTACATTTCCTACCGTTTTTTACTGACAGACATTACCAGTGGAAAGCTGGTAAATGACCAGAAAACTGATAATATTTACAACTCCGGACACTTTAGGGAGCGTTTTCCCTTGAATTTGGTTCAAATGTTAGGAATTCATGTTTATACAGCTCAAAATTTCTGTAGAAGGTCTATATGGAATGACTATACTGCCTATGTTTACAATTAAGGCCGAACTTCTCTGGCGTCTTTTGTGTGAATCAGTTAAAATCCTTACGGTTCCAGTACTTACTTGTAAGAACACTCTCTAATTGTGGTAAAACTCTTAAAATACGCAATTAGAGTTTCCAGAATTGATTATAAACTTGAAAGAAACCCTTGAAATAAAGTAAATGGATTCGTACTACATTTCCTGCCGTTTTTTAATGCCAGACATTACCAGTGGAAAGCTGGTAAATGACCAGAAAACTGATAATATTTACAACTCCGGAAACCTTAGGGAGCGTTTTCCCTTGAATTTGCTTTCAAATGTTAGGAATTCATGTTTATACAGCTCAAAATTTCTGTAGAAAGTCTGTAAGGAATGACTATACTGCCTATGTTTACAATTGAGGCCGAACTTCTCTGGCGTCTTTTGTGTGAATCAGTTAAAATTCTTACGGTTCCAGTACTTACTTGTAAGAACACTCTCTAATTGTGGTAAAACTCTTAAAATACGCAATTAGAGTTTAAAGAAATGATTATAAACTTGTAAGAAACCCTTGAAATTAAAGTAAATGGATTCATACTACATTTCCTGCCGTTTTTTACTGACAGACATTACCAGTGGAAAGCTGGTAAATGACCAGAAAACTGATAATATTTACAACTCCGGATACTTTAGGGAGCGTTTTCCCTTGAATTTGCTTTCAAATGTTAGGAATTCATGTTTATACAGATCAAAATTTCTGTAGAAAGTCTGTAAGGAATGACTATACTGCCTATGTTTACAATTGAGGCCGAACTTCTCTGGCGTCTTTTGTGTGAATCAGTTAAAATCCTTACGGTTCCAGTACTTACTTGTAAGAACACTCTCTAATTGTGGTAAAACTCTTAAAATACGCAATTAGAGTTTCCAGAAATGATTATTAACTTGTAAGAAACCTTTGAAATTAAAGTAAATGGATTCGTACTACATTTCCTGCCGTTTTTTAATCCCAGACATTACTAGTGGAAAGCTGGTAAATGACCAGAAAACTGATAATATTTACAACTCCAGACACTTTAGGGAGCGTTTTCACTTGAATTTGCTTTCAAATGTTAGGAATTCATGTTTATACAGCTCAAAATTTCTGTAGAAGGTCTGTAATGCACGACTATACTGCCTATGTTTACAATTAAGGCCGAACTTCTCTGGCGTCTTTTGTGTGAATCAGTTAAAATCCTTACGGTTCCAGTACTTACTTGTAAGAACACTCTCTAATTGTGGTAAAACTCTTAAAATACGCAATTAGAGTTTCCAGAAATGATTATAAACTTGTAAGAAACCCTTGAAATAAAAGTAAATGGATTCCTACTACATTTCCTGCCGTTTTTCCCTGACAGACATTACCACAGGAAAGCTGGTAAATGACCAGAAAGCTGATAATTTTTACAACTCCGGACACTTTAGGGAGCGTTTTCACTTGAATTTGCTTTCAAATGTTAGGAATTCATGTTTATACAGCTCAAAATTTCTGTAGAAGGTCTGTAATGAACGACTATACTGCCTATGTTTACAATTAAGGCCGAACTTCTCTGGCGTCTTTTGTGTGAATCAGTTAAAATCCTTACGGTTCCAGTACTTACTTGTAAGAACACTCTCTAATTGTGGTAAAACTCTTAAAATACGCAATTAGAGTTTCCAGAAATGATTATAAAGTTGAAAGAAACCCTTGAAATTAAAGTAAATGGATTCGTACTACATTTCCTGCCGTTTTTTACTGACAGACATTACCAGTGGAAAGCTGGTAAATGACCAGAAAACTGATAATATTTGCCAACTCCGGACACTTTACGGAGCGTTTTCACTTGAATTTGCTTTCAAATGTTAGGAATTCATGTTTATACAGCTCAAAATTTCTGTAGAAATTCTGTAAGGAATGACTATGCTGCCTATGTTTACAATTGAGGCCGAAATTCCCTGGCGTCTTCGTGTGAATCAGTTAAAATCCTTAGGGTTCAGGTACTTACCTGTAAGAACACTCTCTAATTGTGGTAAAACTCTTAAAATACGCAATTAGAGTTTCCAGAAATGATTATAAACTTGTAAGAAACCCTTGAAATTAAAGTAAATGGATTCCTACTACATTTCCTGCCGTTTTTTACTGACAGACATTACCAGTGGAAAGCTGGTAAATGACCAGAAAACTGATAATATTTACAACTCCGGACACTTTAGGGAGCGTTTTCCCTTGAATTTGGTTCAAATGTTAGGAATTCATGTTTATACAGCTCAAAATTTCTGTAGAAAGACTATATGGAATGACTATACTGCCTATGTTTACAATTAAGGCCGAACTTCTCTGGCGTCTTTTGTGTGAATCAGTTAAAATCCTTATGGTTCCAGTACTTACTTGTAAGAAAAACCTCTAATTGTGGTAAAACTCTTAAAATACGTAATTAGAGTTTGAAGAAATGATTATAAACTTGTAAGAAACCCTTGAAATAAAAATAAATGGATTCCTACTACATTTCCTGCCGTTTTTCCCTGACAGACATTACCAGAGGAAAGCTGGTAAATGACCAGAAAACTGATAATATTTACAACTCCGGACACTTTAGGGAGCGTTTTCACTTGAATTTGCTTTCAAATGTTAGGAATTCATGTTTATACAGCTCAAAATTTCTGTAGAAGGTCTGTAATGAACGACAATACTGCCTATGCTTACAATTAAGGCCGAACTTCTCTGGCGTCTTTTGTGTGAATCAGTTAAAATCCTTAAGGTTCCAGTACTTACTTGTAAGAACACTCTCTAATTGTGGTAAAACTCTTAAAATACGCAATTAGAGTTTCCAGAATTGATTATAAACTTGAAAGAAACCCTTGAAATAAAGTAAATGGATTCGTACTACATTTCCTGCCGTTTTTTAATGCCAGACATTACCAGTGGAAAGCTGGTAAATGACCAGAAAACTGATAATATTTACAACTCCGGAAACCTTAGGGAGCGTTTTCCCTTGAATTTGCTTTCAAATGTTAGGAATTCATGTTTATACAGCTCAAAATTTCTGTAGAAAGTCTGTAAGGAATGACTATACTGCCTATGTTTACAATTGAGGCCGAACATCTCTGGCGTCTTTTGTGTGAATCAGTTAAAATCCTTACGGTTCCAGTACTTACTTGTAAGAACACTCTCTAATTGTGGTAAAACTCTTAAAATACGCAATTAGAGTTTAAAGAAATGATGATAAACTTGTAAGAAACCCTTGAAATTAAAGTAAATGGATTCATACTATATTTCCTGCCGTTTTTTACTGACAGACATTACCAGTGGAAAGCTGGTAAATGACCAGAAAACTGATAATATTTACAACTCCGGATACTTTAGGGAGCGTTTTCCCTTGAATTTGCTTTCAAATGTTAGGAATTCATGTTTATACAGATCAAAATTTCTGTAGAAAGTCTGTAAGGAATGACTATACTGCCTATGTTTACAATTGAGGCCGAACTTCTCTGGCGTCTTTTGTGTGAATCAGTTAAAATCCTTACGGTTCCAGTACTTACTTGTAAGAACACTCTCTAATTGTGGTAAAACTCTTAAAATACGCAATTAGAGTTTCCAGAAATGATTATTAACTTGTAAGAAACCTTTGAAATTAAAGTAAATGGATTCGTACTACATTTCCTGCCGTTTTTTAATCCCAGACAGTACTAGTGGAAAGCTGGTAAATGACCAGAAAACTGATAATATTTACAACTCCAGACACTTTAGGGAGCGTTTTCACTTGAATTTGCTTTCAAATGTTAGGAATTCATGTTTATACAGCTCAAAATTTCTGTAGAAGGTCTGTAATGAACGACTATACTGCCTATGTTTACAATTAAGGCCGAACTTCTCTGGCGTCTTTTGTGTGAATCAGTTAAAATCCTTACGGTTCCAGTACTTACTTGTAAGAACACTCTCTAATTGTGGTAAAACTCTTAAAATACGCAATTAGAGTTTCCAGAAATGATTATAAACTTGTAAGAAACCCTTGAAATAAAAGTAAATGGATTCCTACTCCATTTCCTGCCGTTTTTCCCTGACAGACATTACCACAGGAAAGCTGGTAAATGACCAGAAAGCTGATAATTTTTACAACTCCGGACACTTTAGGGAGCGTTTTCACTTGAATTTGCTTTCAAATGTTAGGAATTCATGTTTATACAGCTCAAAATTTCTGTAGAAGTTCTGTAATGAACGACTATACTGCCTATGTTTACAATTAAGGCCGAACTTCTCTGGCGTCTTTTGTGTGAATCAGTTAAAATCCTTATGGTTCCAGTACTTACTTGTAAGAACACTCTCTAATTGTGGTAAAACTCTTAAAATACGCAATTAGAGTTTCCAGAAATGATTATAAAGTTGAAAGAAACCCTTGAAATTAAAGTAAATGGATTCGTACTACATTTCCTGCCGTTTTTTACTGACAGACATTACCAGTGGAAAGCTGGTAAATGACCAGAAAACTGATAATATTTGCCAACTCCGGACACTTTACGGAGCGTTTTCACTTGAATTTGCTTTCAAATGTTAGGAATTCATGTTTATACAGCTCAAAATTTCTGTAGAAATTCTGTAAGGAATGACTATGCTGCCTATGTTTACAATTGAGGCCGAAATTCCCTGGCGTCTTAGTGTGAATCAGTTAAAATCCTTAGGGTTCCAGTACTTACCTGTAAGAACACTCTCTAATTGTGGTAAAACTCTTAAAATACGCAATTAGAGTTTCCAGAAATGATTATAAACTTGTAAGAAACCCTTGAAATTAAAGTAAATGGATTCCTACTACATTTCCTGCCGTTTTTTACTGACAGACATTACCAGTGGAAAGCTGGTAAATGACCAGAAAACTGATAATATTTACAACTCCGGACACTTTAGGGAGCGTTTTCCCTTGAATTTGGTTCAAATGTTAGGAATTCATGTTTATACAGCTCAAAATTTCTGTAGAAAGTCTATATGGAATGACTATACTGCCTATGTTTACAATTAAGGCCGAACTTCTCTGGCGTCTTTTGTGTGAATCAGTTAAAATCCTTATGGTTCCAGTACTTACTTGTAAGAAAAACCTCTAATTGTGGTAAAACTCTTAAAATACGTAATTAGAGTTTGAAGAAATGATTATAAACTTGTAAGAAACCCTTGAAATAAAAGTAAATGGATTCCTACTACATTTCCTGCCGTTTTTCCCTGACAGACATTACCAGAGGAAAGCTGGTAAATGACCAGAAAACTGATAATATTTACAACTCCGGACACTTTAGGGAGCGTTTTCACTTGAATTTGCTTTCAAATGTTAGGAATTCATGTTTATACAGCTCAAAATTTCTGTAGAAGGTCTGTAATGAACGACTATACTGCCTATGCTTACAATTAAGGCCGAACTTCTCTGGCGTCTTTTGTGTGAATCAGTTAAAATCCTTAAGGTTCCAGTACTTACTTGTAAGAACACTCTCTAATTGTGGTAAAACTCTTAAAATACGCAATTAGAGTTTCCAGAAATGATTATAAAGTTGAAAGAAACCCTTGAAATTAAAGTAAATGGATTCGTACTACATTTCCTGCCGTTTTTTACTGACAGACATTACCAGTGGAAAGCTGGTAAATGACCAGAAAACTGATAATATTTGCCAACTCCGGACACTTTACGGAGCGTTTTCACTTGAATTTGCTTTCAAATGTTAGGAATTCATGTTTATACAGCTCAAAATTTCTGTAGAAATTCTGTAAGGAATGACTATGCTGCCTATGTTTACAATTGAGGCCGAAATTCCCTGGCGTCTTAATGTGAATCAGTTAAAATCCTTAGGGTTCCAGTACTTACCTGTAAGAACACTCTCTAATTGTGGTAAAACTCTTAAAATACGCAATTAGAGTTTCCAGAAATGATTATAAACTTGTAAGAAACCCTTGAAATTAAAGTAAATGGATTCCTACTACATTTCCTACCGTTTTTTACTGACAGACATTACCAGTGGAAAGCTGGTAAATGACCAGAAAACTGATAATATTTACAACTCCGGACACTTTAGGGAGCGTTTTCCCTTGAATTTGGTTCAAATGTTAGGAATTCATGTTTATACAGCTCAAAATTTCTGTAGAAGGTCTATATGGAATGACTATACTGCCTATGTTTACAATTAAGGCCGAACTTCTCTGGCGTCTTTTGTGTGAATCAGTTAAAATCCTTACGGTTCCAGTACTTACTTGTAAGAACACTCTCTAATTGTGGTAAAACTCTTAAAATACGCAATTAGAGTTTCCAGAATTGATTATAAACTTGAAAGAAACCCTTGAAATAAAGTAAATGGATTCGTAATACATTTCCTGCCGTTTTTTAATGCCAGACATTACCAGTGGAAAGCTGGTAAATGACCAGAAAACTGATAATATTTACAACTCCGGAAACCTTAGGGAGCGTTTTCCCTTGAATTTGCTTTCAAATGTTAGGAATTCATGTTTATACAGCTCAAAATTTCTGTAGAAAGTCTGTAAGGAATGACTATACTGCCTATGTTTACAATTGAGGCCGAACTTCTCTGGCGTCTTTTGTGTGAATCAGTTAAAATTCTTACGGTTCCAGTACTTACTTGTAAGAACACTCTCTAATTGTGGTAAAACTCTTAAAATACGCAATTAGAGTTTAAAGAAATGATTATAAACTTGTAAGAAACCCTTGAAATTAAAGTAAATGGATTCATACTACATTTCCTGCCGTTTTTTACTGACAGACATTACCAGTGGAAAGCTGGTAAATGACCAGAAAACTGATAATATTTACAACTCCGGATACTTTAGGGAGCGTTTTCCCTTGAATTTGCTTTCAAATGTTAGGAATTCATGTTTATACAGATCAAAATTTCTGTAGAAAGTCTGTAAGGAATGACTATACTGCCTATGTTTACAATTGAGGCCGAACTTCTCTGGCGTCTTTTGTGTGAATCAGTTAAAATCCTTACGGTTCCAGTACTTACTTGTAAGAACACTCTCTAATTGTGGTAAAACTCTTAAAATACGCAATTAGAGTTTCCAGAAATGATTATTAACTTGTAAGAAACCTTTGAAATTAAAGTAAATGGATTCGTACTACATTTCCTGCCGTTTTTTAATCCCAGACATTACTAGTGGAAAGCTGGTAAATGACCAGAAAACTGATAATATTTACAACTCCAGACACTTTAGGGAGCGTTTTCACTTGAATTTGCTTTCAAATGTTAGGAATTCATGTTTATACAGCTCAAAATTTCTGTAGAAGGTCTGTAATGCACGACTATACTGCCTATGTTTACAATTAAGGCCGAACTTCTCTGGCGTCTTTTGTGTGAATCAGTTAAAATCCTTACGGTTCCAGTACTTACTTGTAAGAACACTCTCTAATTGTGGTAAAACTCTTAAAATACGCAATTAGAGTTTCCAGAAATGATTATAAACTTGTAAGAAACCCTTGAAATAAAAGTAAATGGATTCCTACTACATTTCCTGCCGTTTTTCCCTGACAGACATTACCACAGGAAAGCTGGTAAATGACCAGAAAGCTGATAATTTTTACAACTCCGGACACTTTAGGGAGCGTTTTCACTTGAATTTGCTTTCAAATGTTAGGAATTCATGTTTATACAGCTCAAAATTTCTGTAGAAGGTCTGTAATGAACGACTATACTGCCTATGTTTACAATTAAGGCCGAACTTCTCTGGCGTCTTTTGTGTGAATCAGTTAAAATCCTTACGGTTCCAGTACTTACTTGTAAGAACACTCTCTAATTGTGGTAAAACTCTTAAAATACGCAATTAGAGTTTCCAGAAATGATTATAAAGTTGAAAGAAACCCTTGAAATTAAAGTAAATGGATTCGTACTACATTTCCTGCCGTTTTTTACTGACAGACATTACCAGTGGAAAGCTGGTAAATGACCAGAAAACTGATAATATTTGCCAACTCCGGACACTTTACGGAGCGTTTTCACTTGAATTTGCTTTCAAATGTTAGGAATTCATGTTTATACAGCTCAAAATTTCTGTAGAAATTCTGTAAGGAATGACTATGCTGCCTATGTTTACAATTGAGGCCGAAATTCCCTGGCGTCTTAGTGTGAATCAGTTAAAATCCTTAGGGTTCAGGTACTTACCTGTAAGAACACTCTCTAATTGTGGTAAAACTCTTAAAATACGCAATTAGAGTTTCCAGAAATGATTATAAACTTGTAAGAAACCCTTGAAATTAAAGTAAATGGATTCCTACTACATTTCCTGCCGTTTTTTACTGACAGACATTACCAGTGGAAAGCTGGTAAATGACCAGAAAACTGATAATATTTACAACTCCGGACACTTTAGGGAGCGTTTTCCCTTGAATTTGGTTCAAATGTTAGGAATTCATGTTTATACAGCTCAAAATTTCTGTAGAAAGTCTATATGGAATGACTATACTGCCTATGTTTACAATTAAGGCCGAACTTCTCTGGCGTCTTTTGTGTGAATCAGTTAAAATCCTTATGGTTCCAGTACTTACTTGTAAGAAAAACCTCTAATTGTGGTAAAACTCTTAAAATACGTAATTAGAGTTTGAAGAAATGATTATAAACTTGTAAGAAACCCTTGAAATAAAAATAAATGGATTCCTACTACATTTCCTGCCGTTTTTCCCTGACAGACATTACCAGAGGAAAGCTGGTAAATGACCAGAAAACTGATAATATTTACAACTCCGGACACTTTAGGGAGCGTTTTCACTTGAATTTGCTTTCAAATGTTAGGAATTCATGTTTATACAGCTCAAAATTTCTGTAGAAGGTCTGTAATGAACGACAATACTGCCTATGCTTACAATTAAGGCCGAACTTCTCTGGCGTCTTTTGTGTGAATCAGTTAAAATCCTTAAGGTTCCAGTACTTACTTGTAAGAACACTCTCTAATTGTGGTAAAACTCTTAAAATACGCAATTAGAGTTTCCAGAAATGATTATAAAGTTGAAAGAAACCCTTGAAATTAAAGTAAATGGATTCGTACTACATTTCCTGCCGTTTTTTACTGACAGACATTACCAGTGGAAAGCTGGTAAATGACCAGAAAACTGATAATACTTGCCAACTCCGGACACTTTACGGAGCGTTTTCACTTGAATTTGCTTTCAAATGTTAGGAATTCATGTTTATACAGCTCAAAAGTTCTGTAGAAATTCTGTAAGGAATGACTATGCTGCCTATGTTTACAATTGAGGCCGAAATTCCCTGGCGTCTTAGTGTGAATCAGTTAAAATCCTTAGGGTTCCAGTACTTACCTGTAAGAACACTCTGTAATTGTGGTAAAACTCTTAAAATACGCAATTAGAGTTTCCAGAAATGATTATAAACTTGTAAGAAACCCTTGAAATTAAAGTAAATGGATTCCTACTACATTTCCTGCCGTTTTTTACTGACAGACATTACCAGTGGAAAGCTGGTAAATGACCAGAAAACTGATAATATTTACAACTCCGGACACTTTAGGGAGCGTTTTCCCTTGAATTTGGTTCAAATGTTAGGAATTCATGTTTATACAGCTCAAAATTTCTGTAGAAAGTCTATATGGAATGACTATACTGCCTATGTTTACAATTAAGGCCGAACTTCTCTGGCGTCTTTTGTGTGAATCAGTTAAAATCCTTATGGTTCCAGTACTTACTTGTAAGAAAAATCTCTAATTGTGGTAAAACTCTTAAAATACGTAATTAGAGTTTGAAGAAATGATTATAAACTTGTAAGAAACCCTTGAAATAAAAGTAAATGGATTCCTACTACATTTCCTGCCGTTTTTCCCTGACAGACATTACCACAGGAAAGCTGGTAAATGACCAGAAAACTGATAATATTTACAACTCCGGACACTTTAGGGAGCGTTTTCCCTTGAATTTGGTTCAAATGTTAGGAATTCATGTTTATACAGCTCAAAAATTCTGTAGAAGGTCTGTAAGGAATCACTATACTGCCTATGTTTACAATTGAGGCCGAACTTCTCTGGCGTCTTTTGTGTGAATCAGTTAAAATCCTTACGGTTCCAGTACTTACTTGTAAGAACACTCTCTAATTGTGGTAAAACTCTTAAAATACGCAATTAGAGTTTCCAGAAATGATTATTAACTTGTAAGAAACCCTTGAAATTAAAGTAAATGGATTCGTACTACATTTCCTGCCGTTTTTTAATCCCAGACATTACTAGTGGAAAGCTGGTAAATGACCAGAAAACTGATAATATTTACAACTCCAGACACTTTAGGGAGCGTTTTCACTTGAATTTGATTTCAAATGTTAGGAATTCATGTTTATACAGCTCAAAATTTCTGTAGAAGGTCTGTAATGAAGGACTATACTGCCTATGTTTACAATTAAGGCCGAACTTCTCTGGCGTCTTTTGTGTGAATCAGTTAAAATCCTTAGGGTTCCAGTACTTACTTGTAAGAACACTCTCTAATTGTGGTAAAACGCTTAAAATACGCAATTAGAGTTTCCAGAAATGATTATAAACTTGTAAGAAACCCTTGAAATTAAAGTAAATGGATTCCTACTACATTTCCTGCCGTTTTTTACTGACAGACATTACCAGTGGAAAGCTGGTAAATGACCAGAAAACAGATAATATTTACAACTCCGGACACTTTAGGGAGCGTTTTCCCTTGAATTTGGTTCAAATGTTAGGAATTCATGTTTATACAGCTCAAAATTTCTGTAGAAGGTCTATATGGAATGAATAAACTGCCTATGTTTACAATTAAGGCCGAACTTCTCTGGCGTCTTTTGTGTGAATCAGATAAAATCCTTATGGTTCCAGTACTTACTTGTAAGAAAAATCTCTAATTGTGGTAAAACTCTTAAAATACGTAATTAGAGTTTGAAGAAATGATTATAAACTTGTAAGAAACCCTTGAAATAAAAGTAAATGGATTCCTACTACATTTCCTGCCGTTTTTCCCTGACAGACATTACCAGTGGAAAGCTGGTAAATGACCAGAAAACTGATAATATTTACAACTCCGGACACTTTAGGGAGCGTTTTCCCTTGAATTTGGTTCAAATGTTAGGAATTCATGTTTATACAGCTCAAAATTTCTGTAGAAAGTCTATATGGAATGACTATACTGCCTATGTTTACAATTGAGGCCAAACTTCTCTGGCGTCTTTTGTGTGAATCAGTTAAAATCCTTAAGGTTCCATTAATTACTTGTAAGAACAGTCCCTAATAGTGGTAAAACTCTTAAAATACGCAATTAGAGTTTCCAGAAATGATTATAAACTTGTAAGAAACCCTTGAAATAAAAGTAAATGGATTCGTACTACATTTCCTGCTGTTTTTTAATCCCAGACATTACCAGTGGAAAGCTGGTAAATGACCAGAAAACTGATAATATTTACAACTCCGGACACTTTAGGGAGCGTTTTCACTTGAATTTGCTTTCAAATGTTAGGAATTCATGTTGATACAGCTCAAAATTTCTGTAGAAAGTCTGTAAGGAATGACTATACTGCCTATGTTTACAATTGAGGCCGAACTTCTCTGGCGTCTTTTGTGTGAATCAGTTAAAATCCTTACGGTTCCAGTACTTACTTGTAAGAACACTCTCTAATTGTGGTAAAACTCTTAAAATACGCAATTAGAGTTTCCAGAAATGATTATTAACTTGTAAGAAACCCTTGAAATTAAAGTAAATGGATTCGTACTATATTTCCTGCCGTTTTTTAATCCCAGACATTACTAGTGGAAAGCTGGTAAATGACCAGAAAACTGATAATATTTACAACTCCAGACACTTTAGGGAGCGTTTTCACTTGAATTTGCTTTCAAATGTTAGGAATTCCTGTTTATACAGCTCAAAATTTCTGTAGAAGGTCTATATGGAATGACTATACTGCCTATGTTTACAATTAAGGCCGAACTTCTCAGGCGTCTTTTGTGTGAATCAGTTAAAATCCTTATGGTTCCAGTACTTACTTGTAAGAAAAATCTCTAATTGTGGTAAAACTCTTAAAATACGTAATTAGAGTTTGAAGAAATGATTATAAACTTGTAAGAAACCCTTGAAATAAAAGTAAATGAATTCCTACTACATTTCCTGCCGTTTTTCCCTGACAGACATTACCAGTGGAAAGCTGGTAAATGACCAGAAAACTGATAATATTGACAACTCCGGACACTTTAGGGAGCGTTTTCACTTGAATTTGCTTTCAAATGTTAGGAATTCATGTTTATACAGCTCAAAATTTCTATAGAAAGTCTGTAAGGAATCACTATACTGCCTATGTTTACAATTGAGGCCAAACTTCTCTGGCGTCTTTTGTGTGAATCAGTTAAAATCCTTAAGGTTCCATTAATTACTTGTAAGAACAGTCCCTAATTGTGGTAAAACTCTTAAAATACGCAATTAGAGTTTCCAGAAATGATTATAAACTTGTAAGAAACCCTTGAAATAAAAGTAAATGGATTCGTACTACATTTCCTGCTGTTTTTTAATCCCAGACATTACCAGTGGAAAGCTGGTAAATGACCAGAAAACTGATAATATTTACAACTCCGGACACTTTAGGGAGCGTTTTCCCTTGAATTTGGTTCAAATGTTAGGAATTCATGTTTATACAGCTCAAAATTTCTGTAGAAAGTCTATATGGAATGACTATACTGCCTATGTTTACAATTAAGGCCGAACTTCTCTGGCGTCTTTTGTGTGAATCAGTTAAAATCCTTATGGTTCCAGTACTTACTTGTAAGAAAAATCTCTAATTGTGGTAAAACTCTTAAAATACGTAATTAGAGTTTGAAGAAATGATTATAAACTTGTAAGAAACCCTTGAAATAAAAGTAAATGGATTCCTACTACATTTCCTGCCGTTTTTCCCTGACAGACATTACTACAGGAAAGCTGGTAAATGACCAGAAAACTGATAATATTTACAACTCCGGACACTTTAGGGAGCGTTTTCACTTGAATTTGCTTTCAAATGTTAGGAATTCATGTTTATACAGCTCAAAATTTCTGTAGAAGGTCTGTAATGAACGACTATACTGCCTATGTTTACAATTAAGGCCGAACTTCTCTGGCGTCTTTTGTGTGAATCAGTTAGAATCCTTACGGTTCCAGTACTTACTTGTAAGAACACTCTCTAATTGTGGTAAAACTCTTAAAATACGCAATTAGAGTTTCCAGAAATGATTATAAAGTTGAAAGAAACCCTTGAAATTAAAGTAAATGGATTCGTACTACATTTCCTGCCGTTTTTTACTGACAGACATTACCAGTGGAAAGCTGGTAAATGACCAGAAAACTGATAATATTTGCCAACTCCGGACACTTTACGGAGCGTTTTCACTTGAATTTGCTTTCAAATGTTAGGAATTCATGTTTATACAGCTCAAAATTTCTGTAGAAATTCTGTAAGGAATGACTATGCTGCCTATGTTTACAATTGAGGCCGAAATTCCCTGGCGTCTTAGTGTGAATCAGTTAAAATCCTTAGGGTTCCAGTACTTACCTGTGAGAACACTCTCTAATTGTGGTAAAACTCTTAAAATACGCAATTAGAGTTTCCAGAAATGATTATAAACTTGTAAGAAACCCTTGAAATTAAAGTAAATGGATTCCTACTATATTTCCTGCCTTTTTTTACTGACAGACATTACCAGTGGAAAGCTGGTAAATGACCAGAAAACTGATAATATTTACAACTCCGGACACTTTAGGGAGCGTTTTCCCTTGAATTTGGTTCAAATGTTAGGAATTCATGTTTATACAGCTCAAAAATTCTGTAGAAGGTCTGTAAGGAATCACTATACTGCCTATGTTTACAATTGAGGCCGAACTTCTCTGGCGTCTTTTGTGTGAATCAGTTAAAATCCTTACGGTTCCAGTACTTACTTGTAAGAACACTCTCTAATTGTGGTAAAACTCTTAAAATACGCAATTAGAGTTTCCAGAAATGATTATTAACTTGTAAGAAACCCTTGAAATTAAAGTAAATGGATTCGTACTACATTTCCTGCCGTTTTTTAATCCCAGACATTACTAGTGGAAAGCTGGTAAATGACCAGAAAACTGATAATATTTACAACTCCAGACACTTTAGGGAGCGTTTTCACTTGAATTTGATTTCAAATGTTAGGAATTCATGTTTATACAGCTCAAAATTTCTGTAGAAGGTCTGTAATGAAGGACTATACTGCCTATGTTTACAATTAAGGCCGAACTTCTCTGGCGTCTTTTGTGTGAATCAGTTAAAATCCTTAGGGTTCCAGTACTTACTTGTAAGAACACTCTCTAATTGTGGTAAAACGCTTAAAATACGCAATTAGAGTTTCCAGAAATGATTATAAACTTGTAAGAAACCCTTGAAATTAAAGTAAATGGATTCCTACTACATTTCCTGCCGTTTTTTACTGACAGACATTACCAGTGGAAAGCTGGTAAATGACCAGAAAACAGATAATATTTACAACTCCGGACACTTTAGGGAGCGTTTTCCCTTGAATTTGGTTCAAATGTTAGGAATTCATGTTTATACAGCTCAAAATTTCTGTAGAAGGTCTATATGGAATGAATAAACTGCCTATGTTTACAATTAAGGCCGAACTTCTCTGGCGTCTTTTGTGTGAATCAGATAAAATCCTTATGGTTCCAGTACTTACTTGTAAGAAAAATCTCTAATTGTGGTAAAACTCTTAAAATACGTAATTAGAGTTTGAAGAAATGATTATAAACTTGTAAGAAACCCTTGAAATAAAAGTAAATGGATTCCTACTACATTTCCTGCCGTTTTTCCCTGACAGACATTACCAGTGGAAAGCTGGTAAATGACCAGAAAACTGATAATATTTACAACTCCGGACACTTTAGGGAGCGTTTTCCCTTGAATTTGGTTCAAATGTTAGGAATTCATGTTTATACAGCTCAAAATTTCTGTAGAAAGTCTATATGGAATGACTATACTGCCTATGTTTACAATTGAGGCCAAACTTCTCTGGCGTCTTTTGTGTGAATCAGTTAAAATCCTTAAGGTTCCATTAATTACTTGTAAGAACAGTCCCTAATTGTGGTAAAACTCTTAAAATACGCAATTAGAGTTTCCAGAAATGATTATAAACTTGTAAGAAACCCTTGAAATAAAAGTAAATGGATTCGTACTACATTTCCTGCTGTTTTTTAATCCCAGACATTACCAGTGG
>NW_026775483.1:0-182000 GCF_963259705.1 Myotis daubentonii | reverse complement strand
AGACAGTTTGCTTACAAGTATTTAACAGAATCATCACCATTTTAACTGATTCACACAAAAAAACACCAAAGCCAATCCTCCTTAATTGTAAACATAAACACTATTCTCGTAATTCCAAGGCTTTATACACCAATTCTGAGCTCTGTAAGCATGAACTCTTAATATGTGAAAGCACAGTCCCATGAAAACGCCACCGGAAGTACCCGGACTTGTAAACATTACCAGTATTTTCGTCATTTCACAGCTTTCCACGGGAAACCTCTGTGATTGAATTCGACAGTAAATGTAGTAAGAATCTATTTACGTGTACTTGAGGTGTTTATTACACGTTCTTAATCATTTCTGGGAACTCTCATTGTGTATTTTAACAGTTTTACCAAAATTAGGCAGTTTGCTTAGAAGTATTTACTAGAACCGTCACCATTTTAACTGAATCACAAAAAAAAAAACGCCGAACCCAATCCTCCTATATTGTAAACATAAACACTATTCTCGTCATTCCAAGGCTTTACACACCAATTCTGAGCTCTGTAAACATGAACTCTTAATAATTGAAAGCACAGTCCCGTGAAAACGCCACCCGAAGTACCCGAATTTGTAAATATTACCAGTATTTTCGTCATTTCATGGCTTTCCACAGGAAACCTCTGTAATTGAATTCGACAGTAAATGTAGTAAGAATCTATTTATGTGTACTTGAGGTGTTTATTACACGTTCTCAATCATTTCTGGGAACTCTCATTGTGTATTTTAACAGTTTTACCAAAATTAGGCAGTTTGCTTAGATGTATTTACTAGAATCGTCACCATTTTAACTGATTCACACACAAAAATGCCGAACCCAATCCTCCTTAATTGTAAACATAAACACTATTCTCGTCATTCCAAGGCTTTAGACACCAATTCTGAGCTCTGTAAACATGAACTCTTAATAATTGAAAGGACAGTCCCGTGAAAACGCCACCGGAAGTACCCGGACTTGTAAACATTACCAGTATTTTCATCATTCCACAGCTTTCCCCTGGAAACCTCCGTGATTGAATACGGCATTAAATGTAGTAAGAATCTGTTTACGTGTACTTGAAGAGTTTTTTCCACGTTTTTAATCATTTCTGGGAACTATCATTGTGTATTTTAACAGTTTTACCAAAATTAGGCAGTTTGCTTAGAAGTATTTACTAGAACCGTCTCCATTTTCACTGAATCACCAAAAAAGAACGCCAAACCCATTCCTCCTATATTGTAAACATAAACACCATTCTCGTCATTCCAAGGCTTTACACACCAATTCTGAGCTCTGTAAACATGAACTCTTAATAATTGAAAGCACAGTCCCGTGAAAACGCCACCCGAAGTACCCGAATTTGTAAACATTACCAGTATTTTCGTCATTTCACAGATTTCCACGGGAAACCTCTGTGATTGAATTCGACAGTAAATGTAGTAAGAATCTATTTACGTGTACTTGAGGTGTTTATTACACGTTCTTAATCATTTCTGGGAACTCTCATTGTGTATTTTAACAGTTTTACCAAAATTAGGCAGTTTGCTTAGAAGTATTTACTAGAACCGTCACCATTTTAACTGATTCACACACAAAAACGCCGAACCCAATCCTCCTTAATTGTAAACATAAACACTATTCTCGTCATTCCAAGGCTTTACACACCAATTCTGAGCTCTGTAAACATGAACTCTTAATAATTGAAAGCACAGTCCTGTGAAAACGCCACCCGAAGTACCCGGAGTTGTAAATATTACCAGTATTTTCGTCATTTCAGGGCTTTCCACAGGAAACCTCTGTAATTGAATTCGACAGTAAATGTAGTAAGAATCTATTTATGTGTACTTGAGGTGTTTATTACACGTTCTTAATCATTTCTGGGAACTCTCATTGTGTATTTTAACAGTTTTACCAAAATTAGGCAGTTTGCTTAGATGTATTTACTAGAACCGTCACCATTTTAACTGATTCACACACAAAAATGCCGAACCCAATCCTCCTTAATTGTAAACATAAACACTATTCTCGTCATTCCAATGCTTTACACACCAATTCTGAGCTCTGTAAACATGAACTCTTAATAATTGAAAGGACAGTCCCGTGAAAACGCCACCGGAAGTACCCGGACTTGTAAACATTACCAGTATTTTCGTCATTCCACAGCTTTCCCCTGGAAACCTCCGTGATTGAATACGACATTAAATGTAGTAAGAATCTGTTTACGTGTACTTGAAGAGTATTTTCCACGTTTTTAATCATTTCTGGGAACTATCATTGTGTATTTTAACAGTTTTACCAAAATTAGGCAGTTTGCTTAGAAGTATTTACTAGAACCGTCTCCATTTTCACTGAATCACCAAAAAAGAAGGCCAAACCCATTCCTCCTATATTGTAAACATAAACACCATTCTCGTCATTCCAAGGCTTTACACACCAATTCTGAGCTCTGTAAACATGAACTCTTAATAATTGAAAGCACAGTCCCGTGAAAACGCCACTCGAAGTACCCGAATTTGTAAACATTACCAGTATTTTCGTCATTTCACAGCTTTCCACAGGAAACCTCTGTGATTGAATTCGACAGTAAATGTAGTAAGAATCTATTTACGTGTACTTGAGGTGTTTATTACACGTTCTTAATCATTTCTGGGAACTCTCATTGTGTATTTTAACAGTTTTACCAAAATTAGGCAGTTTGCTTAGAAGTATTTACTAGAACCGTCACCATTTTAACTGATTCACACACAAAAACGCCGAACCCAATCCTCCTTAATTGTAAACATAAACACTATTCTCGTCATTCCAAGGCTTTACACACCAATTCTGAGCTCTGTAAACATGAACTCTTAATAATTGAAAGCACAGTCCTGTGAAATCGCCACCCGAAGTACCCGGATTTGTAAACATTACCAGTATTTTCGTCATTTCACAGCTTTCCACGGGAAACCTCTGTGATTGAATTCGACAGTAAATGTAGTAAGAATCTATTTACGTGTACTTGAGGTGTTTATTACACGTTCTTAATCATTTCTGGGAACTCTCATTGTGTATTTTAACAGTTTTACCAAAATTAGGCAGTTTGCTTAGAAGTATTTACTAGAACCGTCACCATTTTAACTGAATCACAAAAAAAAAAACGCCGAACCCAATCCTCCTATATTGTAAACATAAACACTATTCTCGTCATTCCAAGGCTTTACACACCAATTCTGAGCTCTGTAAACATGAACTCTTAATAATTGAAAGCACAGTCCCGTGAAAACGCCACCCGAAGTACCCGGAGTTGTAAATATTACCAGTATTTTCGTCATTCCACAGCTTTCCCCTGGAAACCTCCGTGATTGAATACGACATTAAATGTAGTAAGAATCTGTTTACGTGTACTTGAAGAGTATTTTCCACGTTTTTAATCATTTCTGGGAACTATCATTGTGTATTTTAACAGTTTTACCAAAATTAGGCAGTTTGCTTAGAAGTATTTACTAGAACCGTCTCCATTTTCACTGAATCACCAAAAAAGAACGCCAAACCCATTCCTCCTATATTGTAAACATAAACACCACTCTCGTCATTCCAAGGCTTTACACACCAATTCTGAGCTCTGTAAACATGAACTCTTAATAATTGAAAGCACAGTCCCGTGAAAACGCCACCCGAAGTACCCGAATTTGTAAACATTACCAGTATTTTCGTCATTTCACAGCTTTCCACGGGAAACCTCTGTGATTGAATTCGACAGTAAATGTAGTAAGAATCTATTTATGTGTACTTGAGGTGTTTATTACACGTTCTCAATCATTTCTGGGAACTCTCATTGTGTATTTTAACAGTTTTACCAAAATTAGGCAGTTTGCTTAGATGTATTTACTAGAATCGTCACCATTTTAACTGATTCACACACAAAAATGCCGAACCCAATCCTCCTTAATTGTAAACATAAACACTATTCTCGTCATTCCAAGGCTTTAGACACCAATTCTGAGCTCTGTAAACATGAACTCTTAATAATTGAAAGGACAGTCCCGTGAAAACCCCACCGGAAGTACCCGGACTTGTAAACATTACCAGTATTTTCATCATTCCACAGCTTTCCCCTGGAAACCTCCGTGATTGAATACGACATTAAATGTAGTAAGAATCTGTTTACGTGTACTTGAAGAGTTTTTTCCACGTTTTTAATCATTTCTGGGAACTATCATTGTGTATTTTAACAGTTTTACCAAAATTAGGCAGTTTGCTTAGAAGTATTTACTAGAACCGTCTCCATTTTCACTGAATCACCAAAAAAGAACGCCAAACCCATTCCTCCTATATTGTAAACATAAACACCATTCTCGTCATTCCAAGGCTTTACACACCAATTCTGAGCTCTGTAAACATGAACTCTTAATAATTGAAAGCACAGTCCCGTGAAAACGCCACCCGAAGTACCCGAATTTGTAAACATTACCAGTATTTTCGTCATTTCACAGATTTCCACGGGAAACCTCTGTGATTGAATTCGACAGTAAATGTAGTAAGAATCTATTTACGTGTACTTGAGGTGTTTATTACACGTTCTTAATCATTTCTGGGAACTCTCATTGTGTATTTTAACAGTTTTACCAAAATTAGGCAGTTTGCTTAGAAGTATTTACTAGAACCGTCACCGTTTTAACTGATTCACACACAAAAACGCCGAACCCAATCCTCCTTAATTGTAAACATAAACACTATTCTCGTCATTCCAAGGCTTTACACACCAATTCTGAGCTCTGTAAGCATGAACTCTTAATATGTGAAAGCACAGTCCCGTGAAAACGCCACCGGAAGTTCCCGGACTTGTAAATATTACCAGTATTTTCGTCATTTCACAGCCGTCCACTGGAAACCTCCGTGATTGAATTCGACAGTAAATGTAGTAAGACTCTATTTACTAGTAGTTGAGTTGTTTCTTACACGTTCTTAATCATTTCTGGGAACTATCATTGTGTATTTTAGCAGTTTTACCAAAATTAGACAGTTTGCTTACAAGTATTTAACAGAATCATCACCATTTTAACTGATTCACACAAAAAAACACCAAAGCCAATCCTCCTTAATTGTAAACATAAACACTATTCTCGTAATTCCAAGGCTTTATACACCAATTCTGAGCTCTGTAAGCATGAACTCTTAATATGTGAAAGCACAGTCCCGTGAAAACGCCACCGGAAGTACCCGGAGTTGAAAATATTACCAGTGTTTTCATCATTTCACAGCATTCCACTGGAAACCTCCGCGATTGAATTCGACAGTAAATGTAGTAAGACTCTATTTACTAGTACTTGAGTTGTTTCTTACACGTTCTTAATCATTTCTGGGAACTATCATTGTGTATTTTAGCAGTTTTACCAAAATTAGACAGTTTGCTTAGAAGTATTTACCGGAATCGTCACCATTTCAACTGATTCACACCAAAAAACGCCAAAGCCAATCCTCCTTGATTGTAAACATAAACACTATTCTCGTAATTCCAAGGCTTTAGACACCAATTCTGAGCTCTGTAAGCATGAACTCTTAATATTTGAAAGCACAGTCCCGTGAAAACGCCACCGGAAGTACCCGGAGTTGAAAATATTACCAGTATTTTCATCATTTCACAGCTTTCCACTAGAAACCTCAGAGACTGAATATGACAGTAAATGTAGTTAGGCTCTATTTACGAGTACTTGAGTTGTTTCTTACATGTTCTTAATCATTTCTGGGAACTATCATTGTGTATTTTAACAGTTTCACCAAAATTAGACAGTTTGCTTAGAAGTATTTATCAGAATCGTCACCATTTTAACTGATTCACACAAAAAAACACCAAAGCCACTCCTCCTTAATTGTAAACATAAACACTATTCTCGTCTTTCCAAGGCTTTAGACACCAATTCTGAGCTCTGTAGGCATGAACTCTTAATATTTGAAAGCACAGTCCCGTGAAAACGCCACCGGAAGTACCCGGACTTGTAAATATTACCAGTATTTTCGTCATTTCACAGCTTTCCATTGTAAACCTCCGTGATTGAATTCGACAGTAAATGTAGTAAGACTCTATTTACTAGTACTTGAGTTGTTTCTTACACGTTCTTAAGCATTTCTGGGAACTATTATTGTGTATTTTAACAGTTTTACCAAAATTAGACAGTTTGCTTAGAAGTATTTACCGGAATCGTCACCATTTCAACTGATTCACACAAAAAAACACCAAAGCCTATCCTCCTTAATTGTAAACATAAACACTATTCTCGTCTTTCCAAGGCTTTAGACACCAATTCTGAGCTCTGTAGGCATGAACTCTTAATATGTGAAAGCACAGTCCCGTGAAAACGCCACCGGAAGTACCCGGACTTGTAAATATTACCAGTATTTTCGTCATTTCACAGCCGTCCACTGGAAACCTCCGTGATTGAATTCGACAGTAAATGTAGTAAGACTCTATTTACTAGTACTTGAGTTGTTTCTTACACGTTCTTAATCATTTCTGGGAACTATCATTGTGTATTTTAGCAGTTTTACCAAAATTAGACAGTTTGCTTAGAAGTATTTACCGGAATCGTCACCATTTCAACTGATTCACACAAAAAAACGCCAAAGCCAATCCTCCTTGATTGTAAACATAAACACTATTCTCGTCATTCCAAGGCTTTAGACACCAATTCTGAGATCTGTAAGCATGAACCCTTCATATTTGAAAGCACAGTCCTGTGAAAACGCCACCGGAAGTACCCGGAGTTGAAAATATTACCAGTATTTTCATCATTTCACAGCTTTCCACTGGAAACCTCTGAGATTGAATATGACAGTAAATGTACTAAGGCTCTATTTACGAGTACTTGAGTTGTTTCTTACACGTTCGTAATCATTTCTGGTAACTATCGTTGTGTATTTTAACAGTTTTACCAAAATTAGACAGTTTGCTTACAAGTATTTAACAGAATCATCACCATTTTAACTGATTCACACAAGAAAACACCAAAGCCAATCCTCCTTAATTGTAAACATAAACACTATTCTCGTAATTCCAAGGCTTTATACACCAATTCTGAGCTCTGTAAGCATGAACTCTTAATATGTGAAAGCACAGTCCCGTGAAAACGCCACCGGAAGTACCCGGAGTTGAAAATATTACCAGTGTTTTCATCATTTCACAGCATTCCACTGGAAACCTCCGTGATTGAATTCGACAGTAAATGTAGTAAGACTCTATTTACTAGTACTTGAGTTGTTTCTTACACGTTCTTAATCATTTCTGGGAACTATCATTGTGTATTTTAGCAGTTTTACCAAAATTAGACAGTTTGCTTAGAAGTATTTACCGGAATCGTCACCATTTCAACTGATTCACACCAAAAAACGCCAAAGCCAATCCTCCTTGATTGTAAACATAAACACTATTCTCATTATTCCAAGGCTTTAGACACCAATTCTGAGCTCTGTAAGCATGAACTCTTAATATTTGAAAGCACAGTCCCGTGAAAACGCCACCGGAAGTACCCGGAGTTGAAAATATTACCAGTATTTTCATCATTTCACAGCTTTCCACTAGAAACCTCAGAGACTGAATATGACAGTAAATGTAGTTAGGCTCTATTTACGAGTACTTGAGTTGTTTCTTACATGTTCTTAATCATTTCTGGGAACTATCATTGTGTATTTTAACAGTTTCACCAAAATTAGACAGTTTGCTTAGAAGTATTTATCAGAATCGTCACCATTTTAACTGATTCACACAAAAAAACACCAAAGCCACTCCTCCTTAATTGTAAACATAAACACTATTCTCGTCTTTCCAAGGCTTTAGACACCAATTCTGAGCTCTGTAGGCATGAACTCTTAATATTTGAAAGCACAGTCCCGTGAAAACGCCACCGGAAGTACCCGGACTTGTAAATATTACCAGTATTTTCGTCATTTCACAGCTTTCCATTGTAAACCTCCGTGATTGAATTCGACAGTAAATGTAGTAAGACTCTATTTACTAGTACTTGAGTTGTTTCTTACACGTTCTTAATCATTTCTGGGAACTATCATTGTGTATTTTAGCAGTTTTACAAAAATTAGACAGTTTGCTTAGAAGTATTTACCGGAATCGTCACCATTTCAACTGATTCACACAAAAAAACGCCAAAGCCAATCCTCCTTGATTGTAAACATAAACACTATTCTCGTCATTCCAAGGCTTTAGACACCAATTCTGAGATCTGTAAGCATGAACCCTTCATATTTGAAAGCACAGTCCTGTGAAAACGCCACCGGAAGTACCCGGAGTTGAAAATATTACCAGTATTTTCATCATTTCACAGCTTTCCACTGGAAACCTCTGAGATTGAATATGACAGTAAATGTACTAAGGCTCTATTTACGAGTACTTGAGTTGTTTCTTACACGTTCGTAATCATTTCTGGTAACTATCGTTCTGTATTTTAACAGTTTTACCAAAATTAGACAGTTTGCTTACAAGTATTTAACAGAATCATCACCATTTTAACTGATTCACACAAAAAAACACCAAAGCCAATCCTCCTTAATTGTAAACATAAACACTATTCTCGTAATTCCAAGGCTTTATACACCAATTCTGAGCTCTGTAAGCATGAACTCTTAATATGTGAAAGCACAGTCCCGTGAAAACGCCACCGGAAGTACCCGGACTTGTAAATATTACCAGTATTTTCGTCATTTCACAGCTTTCCACTGGAAACCTCTGTGATTGAATTCGACAGTAAATGTAGTAAGACTCTATTTACTAGTACTTGAGTTGTTTCTTACACGTTCTTAATCATTTCTGGGAACTATCATTGTGTATTTTAGCAGTTTTACCAAAATTAGACAGTTTGCTTAGAAGTATTTACCGGAATCGTCACCATTTCAACTGATTCACACAAAAAAACACCAAAGCCTATCCTCCTTAATTGTAAACATAAACACTATTCTCGTCATTCCAAGGCTTTAGACACCAATTCTGAGCTCTGTAAGCATGAACTCTTAATATGTGAAAGCACAGTCCTGTGAAAACGCCACCGGAAGTACCCGGAATTGTAAATATTACCAGTATTTTCGTCATTTCACAGCCGTCCACTGGAAACCTCCGTGATTGAATTCGACAGTAAATGTAGTAAGACTCTATTTACTAGTAGTTGAGTTGTTTCTTACACGTTCTTAATCATTTCTGGGAACTATCATTGTGTATTTTAGCAGTTTTACCAAAATTAGGCAGTTTGCTTAGAAGTATTTACCGGAATCGTCACCATTTCAACTGATTCACACAAAAAAACGCCAAAGCCAATCCTCCTTGATTGTAAACATAAACACTATTCTCGTCATTCCAAGGCTTTACACACCAATTCTGAGATCTGTAAGCATGAACCCTTCATATTTGAAAGCACAGTCCTGTGAAAACGCCACCGGAAGTACCCGGAGTTGAAAATATTACCAGTATTTTCATCATTTCACAGCTTTCCACTGGAAACCTCTGAGATTGAATATGACAGTAAATGTACTAAGGCTCTATTTACGAGTACTTGAGTTGTTTCTTACACGTTCGTAATCATTTCTGGTAACTATCGTTGTGTATTTTAACAGTTTTACCAAAATTAGACAGTTTGCTTACAAGTATTTAACAGAATCATCACCATTTTAACTGATTCACACAAAAAAACACCAAAGCCAATCCTCCTTAATTGTAAACATAAACACTATTCTCGTAATTCCAAGGCTTTATACACCAATTCTGAGCTCTGTAAGCATGAACTCTTAATATGTGAAAGCACAGTCCCATGAAAACGCCACCGGAAGTACCCGGACTTGTAAACATTACCAGTATTTTCGTCATTTCACAGCTTTCCACGGGAAACCTCTGTGATTGAATTCGACAGTAAATGTAGTAAGAATCTATTTACGTGTACTTGAGGTGTTTATTACACGTTCTTAATCATTTCTGGGAACTCTCATTGTGTATTTTAACAGTTTTACCAAAATTAGGCAGTTTGCTTAGAAGTATTTACTAGAACCGTCACCATTTTAACTGAATCACAAAAAAAAAAACGCCGAACCCAATCCTCCTATATTGTAAACATAAACACTATTCTCGTCATTCCAAGGCTTTACACACCAATTCTGAGCTCTGTAAACATGAACTCTTAATAATTGAAAGCACAGTCCCGTGAAAACGCCACCCGAAGTACCCGAATTTGTAAATATTACCAGTATTTTCGTCATTTCATGGCTTTCCACAGGAAACCTCTGTAATTGAATTCGACAGTAAATGTAGTAAGAATCTATTTATGTGTACTTGAGGTGTTTATTACACGTTCTCAATCATTTCTGGGAACTCTCATTGTGTATTTTAACAGTTTTACCAAAATTAGGCAGTTTGCTTAGATGTATTTACTAGAATCGTCACCATTTTAACTGATTCACACACAAAAATGCCGAACCCAATCCTCCTTAATTGTAAACATAAACACTATTCTCGTCATTCCAAGGCTTTAGACACCAATTCTGAGCTCTGTAAACATGAACTCTTAATAATTGAAAGGACAGTCCCGTGAAAACGCCACCGGAAGTACCCGGACTTGTAAACATTACCAGTATTTTCATCATTCCACAGCTTTCCCCTGGAAACCTCCGTGATTGAATACGACATTAAATGTAGTAAGAATCTGTTTACGTGTACTTGAAGAGTTTTTTCCACGTTTTTAATCATTTCTGGGAACTATCATTGTGTATTTTAACAGTTTTACCAAAATTAGGCAGTTTGCTTAGAAGTATTTACTAGAACCGTCTCCATTTTCACTGAATCACCAAAAAAGAACGCCAAACCCATTCCTCCTATATTGTAAACATAAACACCATTCTCGTCATTCCAAGGCTTTACACACCAATTCTGAGCTCTGTAAACATGAACTCTTAATAATTGAAAGCACAGTCCCGTGAAAACGCCACCCGAAGTACCCGAATTTGTAAACATTACCAGTATTTTCGTCATTTCACAGATTTCCACGGGAAACCTCTGTGATTGAATTCGACAGTAAATGTAGTAAGAATCTATTTACGTGTACTTGAGGTGTTTATTACACGTTCTTAATCATTTCTGGGAACTCTCATTGTGTATTTTAACAGTTTTACCAAAATTAGGCAGTTTGCTTAGAAGTATTTACTAGAACCGTCACCGTTTTAACTGATTCACACACAAAAACGCCGAACCCAATCCTCCTTAATTGTAAACATAAACACTATTCTCGTCATTCCAAGGCTTTACACACCAATTCTGAGCTCTGTAAGCATGAACTCTTAATATGTGAAAGCACAGTCCCGTGAAAACGCCACCGGAAGTTCCCGGACTTGTAAATATTACCAGTATTTTCGTCATTTCACAGCCGTCCACTGGAAACCTCCGTGATTGAATTCGACAGTAAATGTAGTAAGACTCTATTTACTAGTAGTTGAGTTGTTTCTTACACGTTCTTAATCATTTCTGGGAACTATCATTGTGTATTTTAGCAGTTTTACCAAAATTAGACAGTTTGCTTAGAAGTATTTACCGGAATCGTCACCATTTCAACTGATTCACACAAAAAAACGCCAAAGCCAATCCTCCTTGATTGTAAACATAAACACTATTCTCGTCATTCCAAGGCTTTACACACCAATTCTGAGATCTGTAAGCATGAACCCTTCATATTTGAAAGCACAGTCCTGTGAAAACGCCACCGGAAGTACCCGGAGTTGAAAATATTACCAGTATTTTCATCATTTCACAGCTTTCCACTGGAAACCTCTGAGATTGAATATGACAGTAAATGTACTAAGGCTCTATTTACGAGTACTTGAGTTGTTTCTTACACGTTCGTAATCATTTCTGGTAACTATCGTTGTGTATTTTAACAGTTTTACCAAAATTAGACAGTTTGCTTACAAGTATTTAACAGAATCATCACCATTTTAACTGATTCACACAAAAAAACACCAAAGCCAATCCTCCTTAATTGTAAACATAAACACTATTCTCGTAATTCCAAGGCTTTATACACCAATTCTGAGCTCTGTAAGCATGAACTCTTAATATGTGAAAGCACAGTCCCATGAAAACGCCACCGGAAGTACCCGGACTTGTAAACATTACCAGTATTTTCGTCATTTCACAGCTTTCCACGGGAAACCTCTGTGATTGAATTCGACAGTAAATGTAGTAAGAATCTATTTACGTGTACTTGAGGTGTTTATTACACGTTCTTAATCATTTCTGGGAACTCTCATTGTGTATTTTAACAGTTTTACCAAAATTAGGCAGTTTGCTTAGAAGTATTTACTAGAACCGTCACCATTTTAACTGAATCACAAAAAAAAAAACGCCGAACCCAATCCTCCTATATTGTAAACATAAACACTATTCTCGTCATTCCAAGGCTTTACACACCAATTCTGAGCTCTGTAAACATGAACTCTTAATAATTGAAAGCACAGTCCCGTGAAAACGCCACCCGAAGTACCCGAATTTGTAAATATTACCAGTATTTTCGTCATTTCATGGCTTTCCACAGGAAACCTCTGTAATTGAATTCGACAGTAAATGTAGTAAGAATCTATTTATGTGTACTTGAGGTGTTTATTACACGTTCTCAATCATTTCTGGGAACTCTCATTGTGTATTTTAACAGTTTTACCAAAATTAGGCAGTTTGCTTAGATGTATTTACTAGAATCGTCACCATTTTAACTGATTCACACACAAAAATGCCGAACCCAATCCTCCTTAATTGTAAACATAAACACTATTCTCGTCATTCCAAGGCTTTAGACACCAATTCTGAGCTCTGTAAACATGAACTCTTAATAATTGAAAGGACAGTCCCGTGAAAACGCCACCGGAAGTACCCGGACTTGTAAACATTACCAGTATTTTCATCATTCCACAGCTTTCCCCTGGAAACCTCCGTGATTGAATACGGCATTAAATGTAGTAAGAATCTGTTTACGTGTACTTGAAGAGTTTTTTCCACGTTTTTAATCATTTCTGGGAACTATCATTGTGTATTTTAACAGTTTTACCAAAATTAGGCAGTTTGCTTAGAAGTATTTACTAGAACCGTCTCCATTTTCACTGAATCACCAAAAAAGAACGCCAAACCCATTCCTCCTATATTGTAAACATAAACACCATTCTCGTCATTCCAAGGCTTTACACACCAATTCTGAGCTCTGTAAACATGAACTCTTAATAATTGAAAGCACAGTCCCGTGAAAACGCCACCCGAAGTACCCGAATTTGTAAACATTACCAGTATTTTCGTCATTTCACAGATTTCCACGGGAAACCTCTGTGATTGAATTCGACAGTAAATGTAGTAAGAATCTATTTACGTGTACTTGAGGTGTTTATTACACGTTCTTAATCATTTCTGGGAACTCTCATTGTGTATTTTAACAGTTTTACCAAAATTAGGCAGTTTGCTTAGAAGTATTTACTAGAACCGTCACCATTTTAACTGATTCACACACAAAAACGCCGAACCCAATCCTCCTTAATTGTAAACATAAACACTATTCTCGTCATTCCAAGGCTTTACACACCAATTCTGAGCTCTGTAAACATGAACTCTTAATAATTGAAAGCACAGTCCTGTGAAAACGCCACCCGAAGTACCCGGAGTTGTAAATATTACCAGTATTTTCGTCATTTCAGGGCTTTCCACAGGAAACCTCTGTAATTGAATTCGACAGTAAATGTAGTAAGAATCTATTTATGTGTACTTGAGGTGTTTATTACACGTTCTTAATCATTTCTGGGAACTCTCATTGTGTATTTTAACAGTTTTACCAAAATTAGGCAGTTTGCTTAGATGTATTTACTAGAACCGTCACCATTTTAACTGATTCACACACAAAAATGCCGAACCCAATCCTCCTTAATTGTAAACATAAACACTATTCTCGTCATTCCAATGCTTTACACACCAATTCTGAGCTCTGTAAACATGAACTCTTAATAATTGAAAGGACAGTCCCGTGAAAACGCCACCGGAAGTACCCGGACTTGTAAACATTACCAGTATTTTCGTCATTCCACAGCTTTCCCCTGGAAACCTCCGTGATTGAATACGACATTAAATGTAGTAAGAATCTGTTTACGTGTACTTGAAGAGTATTTTCCACGTTTTTAATCATTTCTGGGAACTATCATTGTGTATTTTAACAGTTTTACCAAAATTAGGCAGTTTGCTTAGAAGTATTTACTAGAACCGTCTCCATTTTCACTGAATCACCAAAAAAGAAGGCCAAACCCATTCCTCCTATATTGTAAACATAAACACCATTCTCGTCATTCCAAGGCTTTACACACCAATTCTGAGCTCTGTAAACATGAACTCTTAATAATTGAAAGCACAGTCCCGTGAAAACGCCACTCGAAGTACCCGAATTTGTAAACATTACCAGTATTTTCGTCATTTCACAGCTTTCCACAGGAAACCTCTGTGATTGAATTCGACAGTAAATGTAGTAAGAATCTATTTACGTGTACTTGAGGTGTTTATTACACGTTCTTAATCATTTCTGGGAACTCTCATTGTGTATTTTAACAGTTTTACCAAAATTAGGCAGTTTGCTTAGAAGTATTTACTAGAACCGTCACCATTTTAACTGATTCACACACAAAAACGCCGAACCCAATCCTCCTTAATTGTAAACATAAACACTATTCTCGTCATTCCAAGGCTTTACACACCAATTCTGAGCTCTGTAAACATGAACTCTTAATAATTGAAAGCACAGTCCTGTGAAATCGCCACCCGAAGTACCCGGATTTGTAAACATTACCAGTATTTTCGTCATTTCACAGCTTTCCACGGGAAACCTCTGTGATTGAATTCGACAGTAAATGTAGTAAGAATCTATTTACGTGTACTTGAGGTGTTTATTACACGTTCTTAATCATTTCTGGGAACTCTCATTGTGTATTTTAACAGTTTTACCAAAATTAGGCAGTTTGCTTAGAAGTATTTACTAGAACCGTCACCATTTTAACTGAATCACAAAAAAAAAAACGCCGAACCCAATCCTCCTATATTGTAAACATAAACACTATTCTCGTCATTCCAAGGCTTTACACACCAATTCTGAGCTCTGTAAACATGAACTCTTAATAATTGAAAGCACAGTCCCGTGAAAACGCCACCCGAAGTACCCGGAGTTGTAAATATTACCAGTATTTTCGTCATTCCACAGCTTTCCCCTGGAAACCTCCGTGATTGAATACGACATTAAATGTAGTAAGAATCTGTTTACGTGTACTTGAAGAGTATTTTCCACGTTTTTAATCATTTCTGGGAACTATCATTGTGTATTTTAACAGTTTTACCAAAATTAGGCAGTTTGCTTAGAAGTATTTACTAGAACCGTCTCCATTTTCACTGAATCACCAAAAAAGAACGCCAAACCCATTCCTCCTATATTGTAAACATAAACACCACTCTCGTCATTCCAAGGCTTTACACACCAATTCTGAGCTCTGTAAACATGAACTCTTAATAATTGAAAGCACAGTCCCGTGAAAACGCCACCCGAAGTACCCGAATTTGTAAACATTACCAGTATTTTCGTCATTTCACAGCTTTCCACGGGAAACCTCTGTGATTGAATTCGACAGTAAATGTAGTAAGAATCTATTTATGTGTACTTGAGGTGTTTATTACACGTTCTCAATCATTTCTGGGAACTCTCATTGTGTATTTTAACAGTTTTACCAAAATTAGGCAGTTTGCTTAGATGTATTTACTAGAATCGTCACCATTTTAACTGATTCACACACAAAAATGCCGAACCCAATCCTCCTTAATTGTAAACATAAACACTATTCTCGTCATTCCAAGGCTTTAGACACCAATTCTGAGCTCTGTAAACATGAACTCTTAATAATTGAAAGGACAGTCCCGTGAAAACCCCACCGGAAGTACCCGGACTTGTAAACATTACCAGTATTTTCATCATTCCACAGCTTTCCCCTGGAAACCTCCGTGATTGAATACGACATTAAATGTAGTAAGAATCTGTTTACGTGTACTTGAAGAGTTTTTTCCACGTTTTTAATCATTTCTGGGAACTATCATTGTGTATTTTAACAGTTTTACCAAAATTAGGCAGTTTGCTTAGAAGTATTTACTAGAACCGTCTCCATTTTCACTGAATCACCAAAAAAGAACGCCAAACCCATTCCTCCTATATTGTAAACATAAACACCATTCTCGTCATTCCAAGGCTTTACACACCAATTCTGAGCTCTGTAAACATGAACTCTTAATAATTGAAAGCACAGTCCCGTGAAAACGCCACCCGAAGTACCCGAATTTGTAAACATTACCAGTATTTTCGTCATTTCACAGATTTCCACGGGAAACCTCTGTGATTGAATTCGACAGTAAATGTAGTAAGAATCTATTTACGTGTACTTGAGGTGTTTATTACACGTTCTTAATCATTTCTGGGAACTCTCATTGTGTATTTTAACAGTTTTACCAAAATTAGGCAGTTTGCTTAGAAGTATTTACTAGAACCGTCACCGTTTTAACTGATTCACACACAAAAACGCCGAACCCAATCCTCCTTAATTGTAAACATAAACACTATTCTCGTCATTCCAAGGCTTTACACACCAATTCTGAGCTCTGTAAGCATGAACTCTTAATATGTGAAAGCACAGTCCCGTGAAAACGCCACCGGAAGTTCCCGGACTTGTAAATATTACCAGTATTTTCGTCATTTCACAGCCGTCCACTGGAAACCTCCGTGATTGAATTCGACAGTAAATGTAGTAAGACTCTATTTACTAGTAGTTGAGTTGTTTCTTACACGTTCTTAATCATTTCTGGGAACTATCATTGTGTATTTTAGCAGTTTTACCAAAATTAGACAGTTTGCTTAGAAGTATTTACCGGAATCGTCACCATTTCAACTGATTCACACAAAAAAACGCCAAAGCCAATCCTCCTTGATTGTAAACATAAACACTATTCTCGTCATTCCAAGGCTTTACACACCAATTCTGAGATCTGTAAGCATGAACCCTTCATATTTGAAAGCACAGTCCTGTGAAAACGCCACCGGAAGTACCCGGAGTTGAAAATATTACCAGTATTTTCATCATTTCACAGCTTTCCACTGGAAACCTCTGAGATTGAATATGACAGTAAATGTACTAAGGCTCTATTTACGAGTACTTGAGTTGTTTCTTACACGTTCGTAATCATTTCTGGTAACTATCGTTGTGTATTTTAACAGTTTTACCAAAATTAGACAGTTTGCTTACAAGTATTTAACAGAATCATCACCATTTTAACTGATTCACACAAAAAAACACCAAAGCCAATCCTCCTTAATTGTAAACATAAACACTATTCTCGTAATTCCAAGGCTTTATACACCAATTCTGAGCTCTGTAAGCATGAACTCTTAATATGTGAAAGCACAGTCCCATGAAAACGCCACCGGAAGTACCCGGACTTGTAAACATTACCAGTATTTTCGTCATTTCACAGCTTTCCACGGGAAACCTCTGTGATTGAATTCGACAGTAAATGTAGTAAGAATCTATTTACGTGTACTTGAGGTGTTTATTACACGTTCTTAATCATTTCTGGGAACTCTCATTGTGTATTTTAACAGTTTTACCAAAATTAGGCAGTTTGCTTAGAAGTATTTACTAGAACCGTCACCATTTTAACTGAATCACAAAAAAAAAAACGCCGAACCCAATCCTCCTATATTGTAAACATAAACACTATTCTCGTCATTCCAAGGCTTTACACACCAATTCTGAGCTCTGTAAACATGAACTCTTAATAATTGAAAGCACAGTCCCGTGAAAACGCCACCCGAAGTACCCGAATTTGTAAATATTACCAGTATTTTCGTCATTTCATGGCTTTCCACAGGAAACCTCTGTAATTGAATTCGACAGTAAATGTAGTAAGAATCTATTTATGTGTACTTGAGGTGTTTATTACACGTTCTCAATCATTTCTGGGAACTCTCATTGTGTATTTTAACAGTTTTACCAAAATTAGGCAGTTTGCTTAGATGTATTTACTAGAATCGTCACCATTTTAACTGATTCACACACAAAAATGCCGAACCCAATCCTCCTTAATTGTAAACATAAACACTATTCTCGTCATTCCAAGGCTTTAGACACCAATTCTGAGCTCTGTAAACATGAACTCTTAATAATTGAAAGGACAGTCCCGTGAAAACGCCACCGGAAGTACCCGGACTTGTAAACATTACCAGTATTTTCATCATTCCACAGCTTTCCCCTGGAAACCTCCGTGATTGAATACGACATTAAATGTAGTAAGAATCTGTTTACGTGTACTTGAAGAGTTTTTTCCACGTTTTTAATCATTTCTGGGAACTATCATTGTGTATTTTAACAGTTTTACCAAAATTAGGCAGTTTGCTTAGAAGTATTTACTAGAACCGTCTCCATTTTCACTGAATCACCAAAAAAGAACGCCAAACCCATTCCTCCTATATTGTAAACATAAACACCATTCTCGTCATTCCAAGGCTTTATACACCAATTCTGAGCTCTGTAAACATGAACTCTTAATAATTGAAAGCACAGTCCCGTGAAAACGCCACCCGAAGTACCCGAATTTGTAAACATTACCAGTATTTTCGTCATTTCACAGATTTCCACGGGAAACCTCTGTGATTGAATTCGACAGTAAATGTAGTAAGAATCTATTTACGTGTACTTGAGGTGTTTATTACACGTTCTTAATCATTTCTGGGAACTCTCATTGTGTATTTTAACAGTTTTACCAAAATTAGGCAGTTTGCTTAGAAGTATTTACTAGAACCGTCACCATTTTAACTGATTCACACACAAAAACGCCGAACCCAATCCTCCTTAATTGTAAACATAAACACTATTCTCGTCATTCCAAGGCTTTACACACCAATTCTGAGCTCTGTAAACATGAACTCTTAATAATTGAAAGCACAGTCCTGTGAAAACGCCACCCGAAGTACCCGGAGTTGTAAATATTACCAGTATTTTCGTCATTTCAGGGCTTTCCACAGGAAACCTCTGTAATTGAATTCGACAGTAAATGTAGTAAGAATCTATTTATGTGTACTTGAGGTGTTTATTACACGTTCTTAATCATTTCTGGGAACTCTCATTGTGTATTTTAACAGTTTTACCAAAATTAGGCAGTTTGCTTAGATGTATTTACTAGAACCGTCACCATTTTAACTGATTCACACACAAAAATGCCGAACCCAATCCTCCTTAATTGTAAACATAAACACTATTCTCGTCATTCCAATGCTTTACACACCAATTCTGAGCTCTGTAAACATGAACTCTTAATAATTGAAAGGACAGTCCCGTGAAAACGCCACCGGAAGTACCCGGACTTGTAAACATTACCAGTATTTTCGTCATTCCACAGCTTTCCCCTGGAAACCTCCGTGATTGAATACGACATTAAATGTAGTAAGAATCTGTTTACGTGTACTTGAAGAGTATTTTCCACGTTTTTAATCATTTCTGGGAACTATCATTGTGTATTTTAACAGTTTTACCAAAATTAGGCAGTTTGCTTAGAAGTATTTACTAGAACCGTCTCCATTTTCACTGAATCACCAAAAAAGAAGGCCAAACCCATTCCTCCTATATTGTAAACATAAACACCATTCTCGTCATTCCAAGGCTTTACACACCAATTCTGAGCTCTGTAAACATGAACTCTTAATAATTGAAAGCACAGTCCCGTGAAAACGCCACTCGAAGTACCCGAATTTGTAAACATTACCAGTATTTTCGTCATTTCACAGCTTTCCACAGGAAACCTCTGTGATTGAATTCGACAGTAAATGTAGTAAGAATCTATTTACGTGTACTTGAGTTGTTTATTACACGTTCTTAATCATTTCTGGGAACTCTCATTGTGTATTTTAACAGTTTTACCAAAATTAGGCAGTTTGCTTAGAAGTATTTACTAGAACCGTCACCATTTTAACTGATTCACACACAAAAACGCCGAACCCAATCCTCCTTAATTGTAAACATAAACACTATTCTCGTCATTCCAAGGCTTTACACACCAATTCTGAGCTCTGTAAACATGAACTCTTAATAATTGAAAGCACAGTCCTGTGAAATCGCCACCCGAAGTACCCGGATTTGTAAACATTACCAGTATTTTCGTCATTTCACAGCTTTCCACGGGAAACCTCTGTGATTGAATTCGACAGTAAATGTAGTAAGAATCTATTTACGTGTACTTGAGGTGTTTATTACACGTTCTTAATCATTTCTGGGAACTCTCATTGTGTATTTTAACAGTTTTACCAAAATTAGGCAGTTTGCTTAGAAGTATTTACTAGAACCGTCACCATTTTAACTGAATCACAAAAAAAAAAAACGCCGAACCCAATCCTCCTATATTGTAAACATAAACACTATTCTCGTCATTCCAAGGCTTTACACACCAATTCTGAGCTCTGTAAACATGAACTCTTAATAATTGAAAGCACAGTCCCGTGAAAACGCCACCCGAAGTACCCGGAGTTGTAAATATTACCAGTATTTTCGTCATTCCACAGCTTTCCCCTGGAAACCTCCGTGATTGAATACGACATTAAATGTAGTAAGAATCTGTTTACGTGTACTTGAAGAGTATTTTCCACGTTTTTAATCATTTCTGGGAACTATCATTGTGTATTTTAACAGTTTTACCAAAATTAGGCAGTTTGCTTAGAAGTATTTACTAGAACCGTCTCCATTTTCACTGAATCACCAAAAAAGAACGCCAAACCCATTCCTCCTATATTGTAAACATAAACACCACTCTCGTCATTCCAAGGCTTTACACACCAATTCTGAGCTCTGTAAACATGAACTCTTAATAATTGAAAGCACAGTCCCGTGAAAACGCCACCCGAAGTACCCGAATTTGTAAACATTACCAGTATTTTCGTCATTTCACAGCTTTCCACGGGAAACCTCTGTGATTGAATTCGACAGTAAATGTAGTAAGAATCTATTTATGTGTACTTGAGGTGTTTATTACACGTTCTCAATCATTTCTGGGAACTCTCATTGTGTATTTTAACAGTTTTACCAAAATTAGGCAGTTTGCTTAGATGTATTTACTAGAATCGTCACCATTTTAACTGATTCACACACAAAAATGCCGAACCCAATCCTCCTTAATTGTAAACATAAACACTATTCTCGTCATTCCAAGGCTTTAGACACCAATTCTGAGCTCTGTAAACATGAACTCTTAATAATTGAAAGGACAGTCCCGTGAAAACGCCACCGGAAGTACCCGGACTCGTAAACATTACCAGTATTTTCATCATTCCACAGCTTTCCCCTGGAAACCTCCGTGATTGAATACGACATTAAATGTAGTAAGAATCTGTTTACGTGTACTTGAAGAGTTTTTTCCACGTTTTTAATCATTTCTGGGAACTATCATTGTGTATTTTAACAGTTTTACCAAAATTAGGCAGTTTGCTTAGAAGTATTTACTAGAACCGTCTCCATTTTCACTGAATCACCAAAAAAGAACGCCAAACCCATTCCTCCTATATTGTAAACATAAACACCATTCTCGTCATTCCAAGGCTTTACACACCAATTCTGAGCTCTGTAAACATGAACTCTTAATAATTGAAAGCACAGTCCCGTGAAAACGCCACCCGAAGTACCCGAATTTGTAAACATTACCAGTATTTTCGTCATTTCACAGATTTCCACGGGAAACCTCTGTGATTGAATTCGACAGTAAATGTAGTAAGAATCTATTTACGTGTACTTGAGGTGTTTATTACACGTTCTTAATCATTTCTGGGAACTCTCATTGTGTATTTTAACAGTTTTACCAAAATTAGGCAGTTTGCTTAGAAGTATTTACTAGAACCGTCACCGTTTTAACTGATTCACACACAAAAACGCCGAACCCAATCCTCCTTAATTGTAAACATAAACACTATTCTCGTCATTCCAAGGCTTTACACACCAATTCTGAGCTCTGTAAACATGAACTCTTAATAATTGAAAGCACAGTCCTGTGAAAACGCCACCCGAAGTACCCGGAGTTGTAAATATTACCAGTATTTTCGTCATTTCAGGGCTTTCCACAGGAAACCTCTGTAATTGAATTCGACAGTAAATGTAGTAAGAATCTATTTATGTGTACTTGAGGTGTTTATTACACGTTCTTAATCATTTCTGGGAACTCTCATTGTGTATTTTAACAGTTTTACCAAAATTAGGCAGTTTGCTTAGATGTATTTACTAGAACCGTCACCATTTTAACTGATTCACACACAAAAATGCCGAACCCAATCCTCCTTAATTGTAAACATAAACACTATTCTCGTCATTCCAATGCTTTACACACCAATTCTGAGCTCTGTAAACATGAACTCTTAATAATTGAAAGGACAGTCCCGTGAAAACGCCACCGGAAGTACCCGGACTTGTAAACATTACCAGTATTTTCGTCATTCCACAGCTTTCCCCTGGAAACCTCCGTGATTGAATACGATATTAAATGTAGTAAGAATCTGTTTACGTGTACTTGAAGAGTATTTTCCACGTTTTTAATCATTTCTGGGAACTATCATTGTGTATTTTAACAGTTTTACCAAAATTAGGCAGTTTGCTTAGAAGTATTTACTAGAACCGTCTCCATTTTCACTGAATCACCAAAAAAGAACGCCAAAACCATTCCTCCTATATTGTAAACATAAACAACACTATCGTCATTCCAAGGATTTACAAACCAATTCTGAGCTCTGTAAACATGAACTCTTAATAATTGAAAGCACAGTCCCGTGAAAACGCCACTCGAAGTACCCGAATTTGTAAACATTACCAGTATTTTCGTCATTTCACAGCTTTCCACGGGAAACCTCTGTGATTGAATTCGACAGTAAATGTAGTAAGAATCTATTTACGTGTACTTGAGGTGTTTATTACACGTTCTTAATCATTTCTGGGAACTCTCATTGTGTATTTTAACAGTTTTACCAAAATTAGGCAGTTTGCTTAGAAGTATTTACTAGAACCGTCACCATTTTAACTGATTCACACACAAAAACGCCGAACCCAATCCTCCTTAATTGTAAACATAAACACTATTCTCGTCATTCCAAGGCTTTACACACCAATTCTGAGCTCTGTAGACATGAACTCTTAATAATTGAAAGCACAGTCCTGTGAAATCGCCACCCGAAGTACCCGGATTTGTAAACATTACCAGTATTTTCGTCATTTCACAGCTTTCCACGGGAAACCTCTGTGATTGAATTCGACAGTAAATGTAGTAAGAATCTATTTACGTGTACTTGAGGTGTTTATTACACGTTCTTAATCATTTCTGGGAACTCTCATTGTGTATTTTAACAGTTTTACCAAAATTAGGCAGTTTGCTTAGAAGTATTTACTAGAACCGTCACCATTTTAACTGAATCACAAAAAAAAAAACGCCGAACCCAATCCTCCTATATTGTAAACATAAACACTATTCTCGTCATTCCAAGGCTTTACACACCAATTCTGAGCTCTGTAAACATGAACTCTTAATAATTGAAAGCACAGTCCCGTGAAAACGCCACCCGAAGTACCCGGAGTTGTAAATATTACCAGTATTTTCGTCATTTCATGGCTTTCCACGGGAAACCTCTGTGATTGAATTCGACAGTAAATGTAGTAAGAATCTATTTACGTGTACTTGAGGTGTTTATTACACGTTCTTAATCATTTCTGGGAACTCTCATTGTGTATTTTAACAGTTTTACCAAAATTAGGCAGTTTGCTTAGAAGTATTTACTAGAACCGTCACCATTTTAACTGATTCACACGCAAAAATGCCGAACCCAATCCTCCTTAATTGTAAACATAAACACTATTCTCGTCATTCCAAGGCTTTACACACCAATTCTGAGCTCTGTAAACATGAACTCTTAATAATTGAAAGGACAGTCCCGTGAAAACGCCCCCGGAAGTACCCGGACTTGTAAACATTACCAGTATTTTCGTCATTCCACAGCTTTCCCCTGGAAACCTCCGTGATTGAATACGACATTAAATGTAGTAAGAATCTGTTTACGTGTTCTTGAAGAGTATTTTCCACGTTTTTAATCATTTCTGGGAACTATCATTGTGTATTTTAACAGTTTTACCAAAATTAGGCAGTTTGCTTAGAAGTATTTACTAGAACCGTCTCCATTTTCACTGAATCACCAAAAAAGAACGCCAAAACCATTCCTCCTATATTGTAAACATAAACACCACTATCGTCATTCCAAGGCTTTACACACCAATTCTGAGCTCTGTAAACATGAACTCTTAATAATTGAAAGCACAGTCCCGTGAAAACGCCACCCGAAGTACCCGAATTTGTAAACATTACCAGTATTTTCGTCATTTCACAGCTTTCCACGGGAAACCTCTGTGATTGAATTCGACAGTAAATGTAGTAAGAATCTATTTACGTGTACTTGAGATGTTTATTACACGTTCTTAATCATTTCTGGGAACTCTCATTGTGTATTTTAACAGTTTTACCAAAATTAGGCAGTTTGCTTAGAAGTATTTACTAGAACCGTCACCATTTTAACTGATTCACACGCAAAAATGCCGAGCCCAATCCTCCTTAATTGTAAACATAAACACTATTCTCGTCATTCCAAGGCTTTACACACCAATTCTGAGCTCTGTAAACATGAACTCTTAATAATTGAAAGGACAGTCCCGTGAAAACGCCACCGGAAGTACCCGGACTTGTAAACTTTACCAGTATTTTCGTCATTCCACAGCTTTCCCCTGGAAACCTCCGTGATTGAATACGACATTAAATGTAGTAAGAATCTGTTTACGTGTACTTGAAGAGTATTTTCCACGTTCTTAATCATTTCTGGGAACTATCATTGTGTATTTTAACAGTTTTACCAAAATTAGGCAGTTTGCTTAGAAGTATTTACTAGAACCGTCTCCATTTTCACTGAATCACCAAAAAAGAAGGCCAAACCCATTCCTCCTATATTGTAAACATAAACACCATTCTCGTCATTCCAAGGCTTTACACACCAATTCTGAGCTCTGTAAACATGAACTCTTAATAATTGAAAGCACAGTCCTGTGAAATCGCCACCCGAAGTACCCGGATTTGTAAACATTACCAGTATTTTCGTCATTTCACAGCTTTCCACGGGAAACCTCTGTGATTGAATTCGACAGTAAATGTAGTAAGAATCTATTTACGTGTACTTGAGGTGTTTATTACACGTTCTTAATCATTTCTGGGAACTCTCATTGTGTATTTTAACAGTTTTACCAAAATTAGGCAGTTTGCTTAGAAGTATTTACTAGAACCGTCACCATTTTAACTGATTCACACACAAAAACGCCGAACCCAATCCTCCTTAATTGTAAACATAAACACTATTCTCGTCATTCCAAGGCTTTACACACCAATTCTGAGCTCTGTAAACATGAACTCTTAATAATTGAAAGCACAGTCCTGTGAAATCGCCACCCGAAGTACCCAGATTTGTAAACATTACCAGTATTTTCGTCATTTCACAGCTTTCCACGGGAAACCTCTGTGATTGAATTCGACAGTAAATGTAGTAAGAATCTATTTACGTGTACTTGAGGTGTTTATTACACGTTCTTAATCATTTCTGGGAACTCTCATTGTGTATTTTAACAGTTTTACCAAAATTAGGCAGTTTGCTTAGAAGTATTTACTAGAACCGTCACCATTTTAACTGATTCACACACAAAAACGCCGAACCCAATCCTCCTTAATTGTAAACATAAACACTATTCTCGTCATTCCAAGGCTTTACACACCAATTCTGAGCTCTGTAAACATGAACTCTTAATAATTGAAAGCACAGTCCCGTGAAAACGCCACCCGAAGTACCCGGAGTTGTAAATATTACCAGTATTTTCGTCATTTCATGGCTTTCCACGGGAAACCTCTGTAATTGAATTCGACAGTAAATGTAGTAAGAATCTATTTATGTGTACTTGAGGTGTTTATTACACGTTCTCAATCATTTCTGGGAACTCTCATTGTGTATTTTAACAGTTTTACCAAAATTAGGCAGTTTGCTTAGATGTATTTACTAGAACCGTCACCATTGTAACTGATTCACACACAAAAATGCCGAACCCAATCCTCCTTATTTGTAAACATAAACACTATTCTCGTCATTCCAAGGCTTTACACACCAATTCTGAGCTCTGTAAACATGAACTCTTAATAATTGAAAGCACAGTCCTGTGAAAACGCCACCCGAAGTACCCGGATTTGTAAACATTACCAGTATTTTCGTCATTTCACAGCTTTCCACGGGAAACCTCTGTGATTGAATTCGACAGTAAATGTAGTAAGAATCTATTTACGTGTACTTGAGATGTTTATTACACGTTCTTAATCATTTCTGGGAACTCTCATTGTGTATTTTAACAGTTTTACCAAAATTAGGCAGTTTGCTTAGAAGTATTTACTAGAACCGTCACCATTTTAACTGATTCACACGCAAAAATGCCGAACCCAATCCTCCTTAATTGTAAACATAAACACTATTCTCGTCATTCCAAGGCTTTACACACCAATTCTGAGCTCTGTAAACATGAACTCTTAATAATTGAAAGGACAGTCCCGTGAAAACGCCACCGGAAGTACCCGGACTTGTAAACATTACCAGTATTTTCGTCATTCCACAGCTTTCCCCTGGAAACCTCCGTGATTGAATACGACATTAAATTTAGTAAGAATCTGTTTACGTGTTCTTGAAGAGTATTTTCCACGTTTTTAATCATTTCTGGGAACTATCATTGTGTATTTTAACAGTTTTACCAAAATTAGGCAGTTTGCTTAGAAGTATTTACTAGAACCGTCTCCATTTTCACTGAATCACCAAAAAAGAACGCCAAAACCATTCCTCCTATATTGTAAACATAAACAACACTATCGTCATTCCAAGGATTTACAAACCAATTCTGAGCTCTGTAAACATGAACTCTTAATAATTGAAAGCACAGTCCCGTGAAAACGCCACCCGAAGTACCCGAATTTGTAAACATTACCAGTATTTTCGTCATTTCACAGCTTTCCACGGGAAACCTCTGTGATTGAATTCGACAGTAAATGTAGTAAGAATCTATTTACGTGTACTTGAGATGTTTATTACACGTTCTTAATCATTTCTGGGAACTCTCATTGTGTATTTTAACAGTTTTACCAAAATTAGGCAGTTTGCTTAGAAGTATTTACTAGAACCGTCACCATTTTAACTGATTCACACGCAAAAATGCCGAACCCAATCCTCCTTAATTGTAAACATAAACACTATTCTCGTCATTCCAAGGCTTTACACACCAATTCTGAGCTCTGTAAACATGAACTCTTAATAATTGAAAGGACAGTCCCGTGAAAACGCCACCGGAAGTACCCGGACTTGTAAACATTACCAGTATTTTCGTCATTCCACAGCTTTCCCCTGGAAACCTCCGTGATTGAATACGACATTAAATGTAGTAAGAATCTGTTTACGTGTACTTGAAGAGTATTTTCCACGTTTTTAATCATTTCTGGGAACTATCATTGTGTATTTTAACAGTTTTACCAAAATTAGGCAGTTTGCTTAGAAGTATTTACTAGAACCGTCTCCATTTTCACTGAATCACCAAAAAAGAAGGCCAAACCCATTCCTCCTATATTGTAAACATAAACACCATTCTCGTCATTCCAAGGCTTTACACACCAATTCTGAGCTCTGTAAACATGAACTCTTAATAATTGAAAGCACAGTCCTGTGAAATCGCCACCCGAAGTACCCGGATTTGTAAACATTACCAGTATTTTCGTCATTTCACAGCTTTCCACGGGAAACCTCTGTGATTGAATTCGACACTAAATGTAGTAAGAATCTATTTATGTGTACTTGAGGTGTTTATTACACGTTCTTAATCATTTCTGGGAACTCTCATTGTGTATTTTAACAGTTTTACCAAAATTAGGCAGTTTGCTTAGAAGTATTTACTAGAACCGTCACCATTTTAACTGAATCACAAAAAAAAAACGCCGAACCCAATCCTCCTATATTGTAAACATAAACACTATTCTCGTCATTCCAAGGCTTTACACACCAATTCTGAGCTCTGTAAACATGAACTCTTAATAATTGAAAGCACAGTCCTGTGAAAACGCCACCCGAAGTACCCGGATTTGTAAACATTACCAGTATTTTCGTCATTTCACAGCTTTCCACGGGAAACCTCTGTGATTGAATTCGACAGTAAATGTAGTAAGAATCTATTTACGTGTACTTGAGGTGTTTATTACACGTTCTTAATCATTTCTGGGAACTCTCATTGTGTATTTTAACAGTTTTACCAAAATTAGGCAGTTTGCTTAGAAGTATTTACTAGAACCGTCACCATTTTAACTGAATCACAAAAAAAAAACGCCGAACCCAATCCTCCTATATTGTAAACATAAACACTATTCTCGTCATTCCAAGGCTTTACACACCAATTCTGAGCTCTGTAAACATGAACTCTTAATAATTGAAAGCACAGTCCCGTGAAAACGCCACCCGAAGTACCCGGAGTTGTAAATATTACCAGTATTTTCGTCATTTCAGGGCTTTCCACAGGAAACCTCTGTAATTGAATTCGACAGTAAATGTAGTAAGAATCTATTTATGTGTACTTGAGGTGTTTATTACACGTTCTTAATCATTTCTGGGAACTCTCATTGTGTGTTTTAACAGTTTTACCAAAATTAGGCAGTTTGCTTAGATGTATTTACTAGAACCGTCACCATTTTAACTGATTCACACACAAAAATGCCGAACCCAATCCTCCTTAATTGTAAACATAAACACTATTCTCGTCATTCCAAGGCTTTACACACCAATTCTATGCTCTGTAAACATGAACTCTTAATAATTGAAAGGACAGTCCCGTGAAAACGCCACCGGAAGTACCCGGACTTGTAAACATTACCAGTATTTTCGTCATTCCACAGCTTTCCCCTGGAAACCTCCGTGATTGAATACGACATTATATGTAGTAAGAATCTGTTTACGTGTACTTGAAGAGTATTTTCCACGTTTTTAATCATTTCTGGGAACTATCATTGTGTATTTTTACAGTTTTACCAAAATTAGGCAGTTTGCTTAGAAGTATTTACTAGAACCGTCTCCATTTTCACTGAATCACCAAAAAAGAACGCCAAACCCATTCCTCCTATATTGTAAACATAAACACCATTCTCGTCATTCCAAGGCTTTACACACCAATTCTGAGCTCTGTAAACATGAACTCTTAATAATTGAAAGCACAGTCCCGTGAAAACGCCACTCGAAGTACCCGAATTTGTAAACATTACCAGTATTTTCGTCATTTCACAGCTTTCCACAGGAAACCTCTGTGATTGAATTCGACAGTAAATGTAGTAAGAATCTATTTACGTGTACTTGAGGTGTTTATTACACGTTCTTAATCATTTCTGGGAACTCTCATTGTGTATTTTAACAGTTTTACCAAAATTAGGCATTTTGCTTAGAAGTATTTACTAGAACCGTCACCATTTTAACTGATTCACACACAAAAACGCCGAACCCAATCCTCCTTAATTGTAAACATAAACACTATTCTCGTCATTCTAAGGCTTTACACACCAATTCTGAGCTCTGTAAACATGAACTCTTAATAATTGAAAGCACAGTCCCGTGAAAACGCCACGCGAAGTACCCGGAGTTGTAAATATTACCAGTATTTTCGTCATTTCACAGCTTTCCACGGGAAACCTCTGTGATTGAATTCGACAGTAAATGTAGTAAGAATCTATTTATGTGTACTTGAGGTGTTTATTACACGTTCTTAATCATTTCTGGGAACTCTCATTGTGTATTTTAACAGTTTTACCAAAATTAGGCAGTTTGCTTAGAAGTATTTACTAGAACCGTCACCATTTTAACTGAATCACAAAAAAAAAACGCCGAACCCAATCCTCCTATATTGTAAACATAAACACTATTCTCGTCATTCCAAGGCTTTACACACCAATTCTGAGCTCTGTAAACATGAACTCTTAATAATTGAAAGCACAGTCCTGTGAAAACGCCACCCGAAGTACCCGGATTTGTAAACATTACCAGTATTTTCGTCATTTCACAGCTTTCCACGGGAAACCTCTGTGATTGAATTCGACAGTAAATGTAGTAAGAATCTATTTACGTGTACTTGAGGTGTTTATTACACGTTCTTAATCATTTCTGGGAACTCTCATTGTGTATTTTAACAGTTTTACCAAAATTAGGCAGTTTGCTTAGAAGTATTTACTAGAACCGTCACCATTTTAACTGAATCACAAAAAAAAAAACGCCGAACCCAATCCTCCTATATTGTAAACATAAACACTATTCTCGTCATTCCAAGGCTTTACACACCAATTCTGAGCTCTGTAAACATGAACTCTTAATAATTGAAAGCACAGTCCTGTGAAAACGCCACCCGAAGTACCCGGATTTGTAAACATTACCAGTATTTTCGTCATTTCACAGCTTTCCACGGGAAACCTCTGTGATTGAATTCGACAGTAAATGTAGTAAGAATCTATTTACGTGTACTTGAGGTGTTTATTACACGTTCTTAATCATTTCTGGGAACTCTCATTGTGTATTTTAACAGTTTTACCAAAATTAGGCAGTTTGCTTAGATGTATTTACTAGAACCGTCACCATTGTAACTGATTCACACACAAAAATGCCGAACCCAATCCTCCTTATTTGTAAACATAAACACTATTCTCGTCATTCCAAGGCTTTACACACCAATTCTGAGCTCTGTAAACATGAACTCTTAATAATTGAAAGCACAGTCCTGTGAAAACGCCATCCGAAGTACCCGGATTTGTAAACATTACCAGTATTTTCGTCATTTCACAGCTTTCCACGGGAAACCTCTGTGATTGAATTCGACAGTAAATGTAGTAAGAATCTATTTATGTGTACTTGAGGTGTTTATTACACGTTCTTAATCATTTCTGGGAACTCTCATTGTGTATTTTAACAGTTTTACCAAAATTAGGCAGTTTGCTTAGAAGTATTTACTAGAACCGTCACCATTTTAACTGAATCACAAAAAAAAAACGCCGAACCCAATCCTCCTATATTGTAAACATAAACACTATTCTCGTCATTCCAAGGCTTTACACACCAATTCTGAGCTCTGTAAACATGAACTCTTAATAATTGAAAGCACAGTCCTGTGAAAACGCCACCCGAAGTACCCGGATTTGTAAACATTACCAGTATTTTCGTCATTTCACAGCTTTCCACGGGAAACCTCTGTGATTGAATTCGACAGTAAATGTAGTAAGAATCTATTTACGTGTACTTGAGGTGTTTATTACACGTTCTTAATCATTTCTGGGAACTCTCATTGTGTATTTTAACAGTTTTACCAAAATTAGGCAGTTTGCTTAGAAGTATTTACTAGAACCGTCACCATTTTAACTGAATCACAAAAAAAAAAACGCCGAACCCAATCCTCCTATATTGTAAACATAAACACTATTCTCGTCATTCCAAGGCTTTACACACCAATTCTGAGCTCTGTAAACATGAACTCTTAATAATTGAAAGCACAGTCCCGTGAAAACGCCACCCGAAGTACCCGGAGTTGTAAATATTACCAGTATTTTCGTCATTTCATGGCTTTCCACGGGAAACCTCTGTGATTGAATTCGACAGTAAATGTAGTAAGAATCTATTTACGTGTACTTGAGGTGTTTATTACACGTTCTTAATCATTTCTGGGAACTCTCATTGTGTATTTTAACAGTTTTACCAAAATTAGGCAGTTTGCTTAGAAGTATTTACTAGAACCGTCACCATTTTAACTGATTCACACGCAAAAATGCCGAACCCAATCCTCCTTAATTGTAAACATAAACACTATTCTCGTCATTCCAAGGCTTTACACACCAATTCTGAGCTCTGTAAACATGAACTCTTAATAATTGAAAGGACAGTCCCGTGAAAACGCCACCGGAAGTACCCGGACTTGTAAACATTACCAGTATTTTCGTCATTCCACAGCTTTCCCCTGGAAACCTCCGTGATTGAATACGACATTAAATGTAGTAAGAATCTGTTTACGTGTTCTTGAAGAGTATTTTCCACGTTTTTAATCATTTCTGGGAACTATCATTGTGTATTTTAACAGTTTTACCAAAATTAGGCAGTTTGCTTAGAAGTATTTACTAGAACCGTCTCCATTTTCACTGAATCACCAAAAAAGAACGCCAAAACCATTCCTCCTATATTGTAAACATAAACACCACTATCGTCATTCCAAGGCTTTACACACCAATTCTGAGCTCTGTAAACATGAACTCTTAATAATTGAAAGCACAGTCCCGTGAAAACGCCACCCGAAGTACCCGAATTTGTAAACATTACCAGTATTTTCGTCATTTCACAGCTTTCCACGGGAAACCTCTGTGATTGAATTCGACAGTAAATGTAGTAAGAATCTATTTACGTGTACTTGAGATGTTTATTACACGTTCTTAATCATTTCTGGGAACTCTCATTGTGTATTTTAACAGTTTTACCAAAATTAGGCAGTTTGCTTAGAAGTATTTACTAGAACCGTCACCATTTTAACTGATTCACACGCAAAAATGCCGAACCCAATCCTCCTTAATTGTAAACATAAACACTATTCTCGTCATTCCAAGGCTTTACACACCAATTCTGAGCTCTGTAAACATGAACTCTTAATAATTGAAAGGACAGTCCCGTGAAAACGCCACCGGAAGTACCCGGACTTGTAAACATTACCAGTATTTTCGTCATTCCACAGCTTTCCCCTGGAAACCTCCGTGATTGAATACGACATTAAATGTAGTAAGAATCTGTTTACGTGTACTTGAAGAGTATTTTCCACGTTCTTAATCATTTCTGGGAACTATCATTGTGTATTTTAACAGTTTTACCAAAATTAGGCAGTTTGCTTAGAAGTATTTACTAGAACCGTCTCCATTTTCACTGAATCACCAAAAAAGAAGGCCAAACCCATTCCTCCTATATTGTAAACATAAACACCATTCTCGTCATTCCAAGGCTTTACACACCAATTCTGAGCTCTGTAAACATGAACTCTTAATAATTGAAAGCACAGTCCTGTGAAATCGCCACCCGAAGTACCCGGATTTGTAAACATTACCAGTATTTTCGTCATTTCACAGCTTTCCACGGGAAACCTCTGTGATTGAATTCGACAGTAAATGTAGTAAGAATCTATTTACGTGTACTTGAGGTGTTTATTACACGTTCTTAATCATTTCTGGGAACTCTCATTGTGTATTTTAACAGTTTTACCAAAATTAGGCAGTTTGCTTAGAAGTATTTACTAGAACCGTCACCATTTTAACTGATTCACACACAAAAACGCCGAACCCAATCCTCCTTAATTGTAAACATAAACACTATTCTCGTCATTCCAAGGCTTTACACACCAATTCTGAGCTCTGTAAACATGAACTCTTAATAATTGAAAGCACAGTCCTGTGAAATCGCCACCCGAAGTACCCAGATTTGTAAACATTACCAGTATTTTCGTCATTTCACAGCTTTCCACGGGAAACCTCTGTGATTGAATTCGACAGTAAATGTAGTAAGAATCTATTTACGTGTACTTGAGGTGTTTATTACACGTTCTTAATCATTTCTGGGAACTCTCATTGTGTATTTTAACAGTTTTACCAAAATTAGGCAGTTTGCTTAGAAGTATTTACTAGAACCGTCACCATTTTAACTGAATCACAAAAAAAAACGCCGAACCCAATCCTCCTATATTTTAAACATAAACACTATTCTCGTCATTCCAAGGCTTTACACACCAATTCTGAGCTCTGTAAACATGAACTCTTAATAATTGAAAGCACAGTCCCGTGAAAACGCCACCCGAAGTACCCGGAGTTGTAAATATTACCAGTATTTTCGTCATTTCATGGCTTTCCACGGGAAACCTCTGTAATTGAATTCGACAGTAAATGTAGTAAGAATCTATTTATGTGTACTTGAGGTGTTTATTACACGTTCTCAATCATTTCTGGGAACTCTCATTGTGTATTTTAACAGTTTTACCAAAATTAGGCAGTTTGCTTAGATGTATTTACTAGAACCGTCACCATTGTAACTGATTCACACACAAAAATGCCGAACCCAATCCTCCTTATTTGTAAACATAAACACTATTCTCGTCATTCCAAGGCTTTACACACCAATTCTGAGCTCTGTAAACATGAACTCTTAATAATTGAAAGCACAGTCCTGTGAAAACGCCACCCGAAGTACCCGGATTTGTAAACATTACCAGTATTTTCGTCATTTCACAGCTTTCCACGGGAAACCTCTGTGATTGAATTCGACAGTAAATGTAGTAAGAATCTATTTACGTGTACTTGAGATGTTTATTACACGTTCTTAATCATTTCTGGGAACTCTCATTGTGTATTTTAACAGTTTTACCAAAATTAGGCAGTTTGCTTAGAAGTATTTACTAGAACCGTCACCATTTTAACTGATTCACACGCAAAAATGCCGAACCCAATCCTCCTTAATTGTAAACATAAACACTATTCTCGTCATTCCAAGGCTTTACACACCAATTCTGAGCTCTGTAAACATGAACTCTTAATAATTGAAAGGACAGTCCCGTGAAAACGCCACCGGAAGTACCCGGACTTGTAAACATTACCAGTATTTTCGTCATTCCACAGCTTTCCCCTGGAAACCTCCGTGATTGAATACGACATTAAATGTAGTAAGAATCTGTTTACGTGTTCTTGAAGAGTATTTTCCACGTTTTTAATCATTTCTGGGAACTATCATTGTGTATTTTAACAGTTTTACCAAAATTAGGCAGTTTGCTTAGAAGTATTTACTAGAACCGTCTCCATTTTCACTGAATCACCAAAAAAGAACGCCAAAACCATTCCTCCTATATTGTAAACATAAACACCACTATCGTCATTCCAAGGCTTTACAAACCAATTCTGAGCTCTGTAAACATGAACTCTTAATAATTGAAAGCACAGTCCCGTGAAAACGCCACCCGAAGTACCCGAATTTGTAAACATTACCAGTATTTTCGTCATTTCACAGCTTTCCACGGGAAACCTCTGTGATTGAATTCGACAGTAAATGTAGTAAGAATCTATTTACGTGTACTTGAGATGTTTATTACACGTTCTTAATCATTTCTGGGAACTCTCATTGTGTATTTTAACAGTTTTACCAAAATTAGGCAGTTTGCTTAGAAGTATTTACTAGAACCGTCACCATTTTAACTGATTCACACGCAAAAATGCCGAACCCAATCCTCCTTAATTGTAAACATAAACACTATTCTCGTCATTCCAAGGCTTTACACACCAATTCTGAGCTCTGTAAACATGAACTCTTAATAATTGAAAGGACAGTCCCGTGAAAACGCCACCGGAAGTACCCGGACTTGTAAACATTACCAGTATTTTCGTCATTCCACAGCTTTCCCCTGGAAACCTCCGTGATTGAATACGACATTAAATGTAGTAAGAATCTGTTTACGTGTACTTGAAGAGTATTTTCCACGTTTTTAATCATTTCTGGGAACTATCATTGTGTATTTTAACAGTTTTACCAAAATTAGGCAGTTTGCTTAGAAGTATTTACTAGAACCGTCTCCATTTTCACTGAATCACCAAAAAGAAGGCCAAACCCATTCCTCCTATATTGTAAACATAAACACCATTCTCGTCATTCCAAGGCTTTACACACCAATTCTGAGCTCTGTAAACATGAACTCTTAATAATTGAAAGCACAGTCCTGTGAAAACGCCATCCGAAGTACCCGGATTTGTAAACATTACCAGTATTTTCGTCATTTCACAGCTTTCCACGGGAAACCTCTGTGATTGAATTCGACACTAAATGTAGTAAGAATCTATTTATGTGTACTTGAGGTGTTTATTACACGTTCTTAATCATTTCTGGGAACTCTCATTGTGTATTTTAACAGTTTTACCAAAATTAGGCAGTTTGCTTAGAAGTATTTACTAGAACCGTCACCATTTTAACTGAATCACAAAAAAAAAACGCCGAACCCAATCCTCCTATATTGTAAACATAAACACTATTCTCGTCATTCCAAGGCTTTACACACCAATTCTGAGCTCTGTAAACATGAACTCTTAATAATTGAAAGCACAGTCCTGTGAAAACGCCACCCGAAGTACCCGGATTTGTAAACATTACCAGTATTTTCGTCATTTCACAGCTTTCCACGGGAAACCTCTGTGATTGAATTCGACAGTAAATGTAGTAAGAATCTATTTACGTGTACTTGAGGTGTTTATTACACGTTCTTAATCATTTCTGGGAACTCTCATTGTGTATTTTAACAGTTTTACCAAAATTAGGCAGTTTGCTTAGAAGTATTTACTAGAACCGTCACCATTTTAACTGAATCACAAAAAAAAAACGCCGAACCCAATCCTCCTATATTGTAAACATAAACACTATTCTCGTCATTCCAAGGCTTTACACACCAATTCTGAGCTCTGTAAACATGAACTCTTAATAATTGAAAGCACAGTCCCGTGAAAACGCCACCCGAAGTACCCGGAGTTGTAAATATTACCAGTATTTTCGTCATTTCAGGGCTTTCCACAGGAAACCTCTGTAATTGAATTCGACAGTAAATGTAGTAAGAATCTATTTATGTGTACTTGAGGTGTTTATTACACGTTCTTAATCATTTCTGGGAACTCTCATTGTGTGTTTTAACAGTTTTACCAAAATTAGGCAGTTTGCTTAGATGTATTTACTAGAACCGTCACCATTTTAACTGATTCACACACAAAAATGCCGAACCCAATCCTCCTTAATTGTAAACATAAACACTATTCTCGTCATTCCAAGGCTTTACACACCAATTCTATGCTCTGTAAACATGAACTCTTAATAATTGAAAGGACAGTCCCGTGAAAACGCCACCGGAAGTACCCGGACTTGTAAACATTACCAGTATTTTCGTCATTCCACAGCTTTCCCCTGGAAACCTCCGTGATTGAATACGACATTAAATGTAGTAAGAATCTGTTTACGTGTACTTGAAGAGTATTTTCCACGTTTTTAATCATTTCTGGGAACTATCATTGTGTATTTTTACAGTTTTACCAAAATTAGGCAGTTTGCTTAGAAGTATTTACTAGAACCGTCTCCATTTTCACTGAATCACCAAAAAAGAACGCCAAACCCATTCCTCCTATATTGTAAACATAAACACCATTCTCGTCATTCCAAGGCTTTACACACCAATTCTGAGCTCTGTAAACATGAACTCTTAATAATTGAAAGCACAGTCCCGTGAAAACGCCACTCGAAGTACCCGAATTTGTAAACATTACCAGTATTTTCGTCATTTCACAGCTTTCCACGGGAAACCTCTGTGATTGAATTCGACAGTAAATGTAGTAAGAATCTATTTACGTGTACTTGAGGTGTTTATTACACGTTCTTAATCATTTCTGGGAACTCTCATTGTGTATTTTAACAGTTTTACCAAAATTAGGCAGTTTGCTTAGAAGTATTTACTAGAACCGTCACCATTTTAACTGAATCACAAAAAAAAAACGCCGAACCCAATCCTCCTATATTGTAAACATAAACACTATTCTCGTCATTCCAAGGCTTTACACACCAATTCTGAGCTCTGTAAACATGAACTCTTAATAATTGAAAGCACAGTCCTGTGAAAACGCCACCCGAAGTACCCGGATTTGTAAACATTACCAGTATTTTCGTCATTTCACAGCTTTCCACGGGAAACCTCTGTGATTGAATTCGACAGTAAATGTAGTAAGAATCTATTTACGTGTACTTGAGGTGTTTATTACACGTTCTTAATCATTTCTGGGAACTCTCATTGTGTATTTTAACAGTTTTACCAAAATTAGGCAGTTTGCTTAGAAGTATTTACTAGAACCGTCACCCTTTTAACTGAATCACAAAAAAAAAACGCCGAACCCAATCCTCCTATATTGTAAACATAAACACTATTCTCGTCATTCCAAGGCTTTACACACCAATTCTGAGCTCTGTAAACATGAACTCTTAATAATTGAAAGCACAGTCCCGTGAAAACGCCACTCGAAGTACCCGAATTTGTAAACATTACCAGTATTTTCGTCATTTCACAGCTTTCCACGGGAAACCTCTGTGATTGAATTCGACAGTAAATGTAGTAAGAATCTATTTACGTGTACTTGAGGTGTTTATTACACGTTCTTAATCATTTCTGGGAACTCTCATTGTGTATTTTAACAGTTTTACCAAAATTAGGCAGTTTGCTTAGAAGTATTTACTAGAACCGTCACCATTTTAACTGATTCACACACAAAAACGCCGAACCCAATCCTCCTTAATTGTAAACATAAACACTATTCTCGTCATTCTAAGGCTTTACACACCAATTCTGAGCTCTGTAAACATGAACTCTTAATAATTGAAAGCACAGTCCCGTGAAAACGCCACGCGAAGTACCCGGAGTTGTAAATATTACCAGTATTTTCGTCATTTCATGGCTTTCCACGGGAAACCTCTGTAATTGAATTCGACAGTAAATGTAGTAAGAATCTATTTATGTGTACTTGAGGTGTTTATTACACGTTCTCAATCATTTCTGGGAACTCTCATTGTGTATTTTAACAGTTTTACCAAAATTAGGCAGTTTGCTTAGATGTATTTACTAGAACCGTCACCATTGTAACTGATTCACACACAAAAATGCCGAACCCAATCCTCCTTATTTGTAAACATAAACACTATTCTCGTCATTCCAAGGCTTTACACACCAATTCTGAGCTCTGTAAACATGAACTCTTAATAATTGAAAGCACAGTCCTGTGAAAACGCCATCCGAAGTACCCGGATTTGTAAACATTACCAGTATTTTCGTCATTTCACAGCTTTCCACGGGAAACCTCTGTGATTGAATTCGACAGTAAATGTAGTAAGAATCTATTTATGTGTACTTGAGGTGTTTATTACACGTTCTTAATCATTTCTGGGAACTCTCATTGTGTATTTTAACAGTTTTACCAAAATTAGGCAGTTTGCTTAGAAGTATTTACTAGAACCGTCACCATTTTAACTGAATCACAAAAAAAAAACGCCGAACCCAATCCTCCTATATTGTAAACATAAACACTATTCTCGTCATTCCAAGGCTTTACACACCAATTCTGAGCTCTGTAAACATGAACTCTTAATAATTGAAAGCACAGTCCTGTGAAAACGCCACCGAAGTACCCGGATTTGTAAACATTACCAGTATTTTCGTCATTTCACAGCTTTCCACGGGAAACCTCTGTGATTGAATTCGACAGTAAATGTAGTAAGAATCTATTTACGTGTACTTGAGGTGTTTATTACACGTTCTTAATCATTTCTGGGAACTCTCATTGTGTATTTTAACAGTTTTACCAAAATTAGGCAGTTTGCTTAGAAGTATTTACTAGAACCGTCACCATTTTAACTGAATCACAAAAAAAAAAACGCCGAACCCAATCCTCCTATATTGTAAACATAAACACTATTCTCGTCATTCCAAGGCTTTACACACCAATTCTGAGCTCTGTAAACATGAACTCTTAATAATTGAAAGCACAGTCCCGTGAAAACGCCACCCGAAGTACCCGGAGTTGTAAATATTACCAGTATTTTCGTCATTTCATGGCTTTCCACGGGAAACCTCTGTGATTGAATTCGACAGTAAATGTAGTAAGAATCTATTTACGTGTACTTGAGGTGTTTATTACACGTTCTTAATCATTTCTGGGAACTCTCATTGTGTATTTTAACAGTTTTACCAAAATTAGGCAGTTTGCTTAGAAGTATTTACTAGAACCGTCACCATTTTAACTGATTCACACGCAAAAATGCCGAACCCAATCCTCCTTAATTGTAAACATAAACACTATTCTCGTCATTCCAAGGCTTTACACACCAATTCTGAGCTCTGTAAACATGAACTCTTAATAATTGAAAGGACAGTCCCGTGAAAACGCCACCGGAAGTACCCGGACTTGTAAACATTACCAGTATTTTCGTCATTCCACAGCTTTCCCCTGGAAACCTCCGTGATTGAATACGACATTAAATGTAGTAAGAATCTGTTTACGTGTTCTTGAAGAGTATTTTCCACGTTTTTAATCATTTCTGGGAACTATCATTGTGTATTTTAACAGTTTTACCAAAATTAGGCAGTTTGCTTAGAAGTATTTACTAGAACCGTCTCCATTTTCACTGAATCACCAAAAAAGAACGCCAAAACCATTCCTCCTATATTGTAAACATAAACACCACTATCGTCATTCCAAGGCTTTACATACCAATTCTGAGCTCTGTAGACATGAACTCTTAATAATTGAAAGCACAGTCCCGTGAAAACGCCACCCGAAGTACCCGAATTTGTAAACATTACCAGTATTTTCGTCATTTCACAGCTTTCCACGGGAAACCTCTGTGATTGAATTCGACAGTAAATGTAGTAAGAATCTATTTACGTGTACTTGAGATGTTTATTACACGTTCTTAATCATTTCTGGGAACTCTCATTGTGTATTTTAACAGTTTTACCAAAATTAGGCAGTTTGCTTAGAAGTATTTACTAGAACCGTCACCATTTTAACTGATTCACACGCAAAAATGCCGAACCCAATCCTCCTTAATTGTAAACATAAACACTATTCTCGTCATTCCAAGGCTTTACACACCAATTCTGAGCTCTGTAAACATGAACTCTTAATAATTGAAAGGACAGTCCCGTGAAAACGCCACCGGAAGTACCCGGACTTGTAAACATTACCAGTATTTTCGTCATTCCACAGCTTTCCCCTGGAAACCTCCGTGATTGAATACGACATTAAATGTAGTAAGAATCTGTTTACGTGTACTTGAAGAGTATTTTCCACGTTCTTAATCATTTCTGGGAACTATCATTGTGTATTTTAACAGTTTTACCAAAATTAGGCAGTTTGCTTAGAAGTATTTACTAGAACCGTCTCCATTTTCACTGAATCACCAAAAAAGAAGGCCAAACCCATTCCTCCTATATTGTAAACATAAACACCATTCTCGTCATTCCAAGGCTTTACACACCAATTCTGAGCTCTGTAAACATGAACTCTTAATAATTGAAAGCACAGTCCTGTGAAATCGCCACCCGAAGTACCCGGATTTGTAAACATTACCAGTATTTTCGTCATTTCACAGCTTTCCACGGGAAACCTCTGTGATTGAATTCGACAGTAAATGTAGTAAGAATCTATTTACGTGTACTTGAGGTGTTTATTACACGTTCTTAATCATTTCTGGGAACTCTCATTGTGTATTTTAACAGTTTTACCAAAATTAGGCAGTTTGCTTAGAAGTATTTACTAGAACCGTCACCATTTTAACTGATTCACACACAAAAACGCCGAACCCAATCCTCCTTAATTGTAAACATAAACACTATTCTCGTCATTCCAAGGCTTTACACACCAATTCTGAGCTCTGTAAACATGAACTCTTAATAATTGAAAGCACAGTCCTGTGAAATCGCCACCCGAAGTACCCAGATTTGTAAACATTACCAGTATTTTCGTCATTTCACAGCTTTCCACGGGAAACCTCTGTGATTGAATTCGACAGTAAATGTAGTAAGAATCTATTTACGTGTACTTGAGGTGTTTATTACACGTTCTTAATCATTTCTGGGAACTCTCATTGTGTATTTTAACAGTTTTACCAAAATTAGGCAGTTTGCTTAGAAGTATTTACTAGAACCGTCACCATTTTAACTGATTCACACACAAAAACGCCGAACCCAATCCTCCTTAATTGTAAACATAAACACTATTCTCGTCATTCCAAGGCTTTACACACCAATTCTGAGCTCTGTAAACATGAACTCTTAATAATTGAAAGCACAGTCCCGTGAAAACGCCACCCGAAGTACCCGGAGTTGTAAATATTACCAGTATTTTCGTCATTTCATGGCTTTCCACGGGAAACCTCTGTAATTGAATTCGACAGTAAATGTAGTAAGAATCTATTTATGTGTACTTGAGGTGTTTATTACACGTTCTCAATCATTTCTGGGAACTCTCATTGTGTATTTTAACAGTTTTACCAAAATTAGGCAGTTTGCTTAGATGTATTTACTAGAACCGTCACCATTGTAACTGATTCACACACAAAAATGCCGAACCCAATCCTCCTTATTTGTAAACATAAACACTATTCTCGTCATTCCAAGGCTTTACACACCAATTCTGAGCTCTGTAAACATGAACTCTTAATAATTGAAAGCACAGTCCTGTGAAAACGCCACCCGAAGTACCCGGATTTGTAAACATTACCAGAATTTTCGTCATTTCACAGCTTTCCACGGGAAACCTCTGTGATTGAATTCGACAGTAAATGTAGTAAGAATCTATTTACGTGTACTTGAGATGTTTATTACACGTTCTTAATCATTTCTGGGAACTCTCATTGTGTATTTTAACAGTTTTACCAAAATTAGGCAGTTTGCTTAGAAGTATTTACTAGAACCGTCACCATTTTAACTGATTCACACGCAAAAATGCCGAACCCAATCCTCCTTAATTGTAAACATAAACACTATTCTCGTCATTCCAAGGCTTTACACACCAATTCTGAGCTCTGTAAACATGAACTCTTAATAATTGAAAGGACAGTCCCGTGAAAACGCCACCGGAAGTACCCGGACTTGTAAACATTACCAGTATTTTCGTCATTCCACAGCTTTCCCCTGGAAACCTCCGTGATTGAATACGACATTAAATGTAGTAAGAATCTGTTTACGTGTTCTTGAAGAGTATTTTCCACGTTTTTAATCATTTCTGGGAACTATCATTGTGTATTTTAACAGTTTTACCAAAATTAGGCAGTTTGCTTAGAAGTATTTACTAGAACCGTCTCCATTTTCACTGAATCACCAAAAAAGAACGCCAAAACCATTCCTCCTATATTGTAAACATAAACACCACTATCGTCATTCCAAGGCTTTACAAACCAATTCTGAGCTCTGTAAACATGAACTCTTAATAATTGAAAGCACATTCCCGTGAAAACGCCACCCGAAGTACCCGAATTTGTAAACATTACCAGTATTTTCGTCATTTCACAGCTTTCCACGGGAAACCTCTGTGATTGAATTCGACAGTAAATGTAGTAAGAATCTATTTACGTGTACTTGAGATGTTTATTACACGTTCTTAATCATTTCTGGGAACTCTCATTGTGTATTTTAACAGTTTTACCAAAATTAGGCAGTTTGCTTAGAAGTATTTACTAGAACCGTCACCATTTTAACTGATTCACACGCAAAAATGCCGAACCCAATCCTCCTTAATTGTAAACATAAACACTATTCTCGTCATTCCAAGGCTTTACACACCAATTCTGAGCTCTGTAAACATGAACTCTTAATAATTGAAAGGACAGTCCCGTGAAAACGCCACCGGAAGTACCCGGACTTGTAAACATTACCAGTATTTTCGTCATTCCACAGCTTTCCCCTGGAAACCTCCGTGATTGAATACGACATTAAATGTAGTAAGAATCTGTTTACGTGTACTTGAAGAGTATTTTCCACGTTTTTAATCATTTCTGGGAACTATCATTGTGTATTTTAACAGTTTTACCAAAATTAGGCAGTTTGCTTAGAAGTATTTACTAGAACCGTCTCCATTTTCACTGAATCACCAAAAAAGAAGGCCAAACCCATTCCTCCTATATTGTAAACATAAACACCATTCTCGTCATTCCAAGGCTTTACACACCAATTCTGAGCTCTGTAAACATGAACTCTTAATAATTGAAAGCACAGTCCTGTGAAAACGCCATCCGAAGTACCCGGATTTGTAAACATTACCAGTATTTTCGTCATTTCACAGCTTTCCACGGGAAACCTCTGTGATTGAATTCGACACTAAATGTAGTAAGAATCTATTTATGTGTACTTGAGGTGTTTATTACACGTTCTCAATCATTTCTGGGAACTCTCATTGTGTATTTTAACAGTTTTACCAAAATTAGGCAGTTTGCTTAGATGTATTTACTAGAACCGTCACCATTGTAACTGATTCACACACAAAAATGCCGAACCCAATCCTCCTTATTTGTAAACATAAACACTATTCTCGTCATTCCAAGGCTTTACACACCAATTCTGAGCTCTGTAAACATGAACTCTTAATAATTGAAAGCACAGTCCTGTGAAAACGCCATCCGAAGTACCCGGATTTGTAAACATTACCAGTATTTTCGTCATTTCACAGCTTTCCACGGGAAACCTCTGTGATTGAATTCGACAGTAAATGTAGTAAGAATCTATTTATGTGTACTTGAGGTGTTTATTACACGTTCTTAATCATTTCTGGGAACTCTCATTGTGTATTTTAACAGTTTTACCAAAATTAGGCAGTTTGCTTAGAAGTATTTACTAGAACCGTCACCATTTTAACTGAATCACAAAAAAAAAACGTCGAACCCAATCCTCCTATATTGTAAACATAAACACTATTCTCGTCATTCCAAGGCTTTACACACCAATTCTGAGCTCTGTAAACATGAACTCTTAATAATTGAAAGCACAGTCCTGTGAAAACGCCACCCGAAGTACCCGGATTTGTAAACATTACCAGTATTTTCGTCATTTCACAGCTTTCCACGGGAAACCTCTGTGATTGAATTCGACAGTAAATGTAGTAAGAATCTATTTACGTGTACTTGAGGTGTTTATTACACGTTCTTAATCATTTCTGGGAACTCTCATTGTGTATTTTAACAGTTTTACCAAAATTAGGCAGTTTGCTTAGAAGTATTTACTAGAACCGTCACCATTTTAACTGAATCACAAAAAAAAAAACGCCGAACCCAATCCTCCTATATTGTAAACATAAACACTATTCTCGTCATTCCAAGGCTTTACACACCAATTCTGAGCTCTGTAAACATGAACTCTTAATAATTGAAAGCACAGTCCCGTGAAAACGCCACCCGAAGTACCCGGAGTTGTAAATATTACCAGTATTTTCGTCATTTCATGGCTTTCCACGGGAAACCTCTGTGATTGAATTCGACAGTAAATGTAGTAAGAATCTATTTACGTGTACTTGAGGTGTTTATTACACGTTCTTAATCATTTCTGGGAACTCTCATTGTGTATTTTAACAGTTTTACCAAAATTAGGCAGTTTGCTTAGAAGTATTTACTAGAACCGTCACCATTTTAACTGATTCACACGCAAAAATGCCGAACCCAATCCTCCTTAATTGTAAACATAAACACTATTCTCGTCATTCCAAGGCTTTACACACCAATTCTGAGCTCTGTAAACATGAACTCTTAATAATTGAAAGGACAGTCCCGTGAAAACGCCACCGGAAGTACCCGGACTTGTAAACATTACCAGTATTTTCGTCATTCCACAGCTTTCCCCTGGAAACCTCCGTGATTGAATACGACATTAAATGTAGTAAGAATCTGTTTACGTGTTCTTGAAGAGTATTTTCCACGTTTTTAATCATTTCTGGGAACTATCATTGTGTATTTTAACAGTTTTACCAAAATTAGGCAGTTTGCTTAGAAGTATTTACTAGAACCGTCTCCATTTTCACTGAATCACCAAAAAAGAACGCCAAAACCATTCCTCCTATATTGTAAACATAAACACCACTATCGTCATTCCAAGGCTTTACATACCAATTCTGAGCTCTGTAGACATGAACTCTTAATAATTGAAAGCACAGTCCCGTGAAAACGCCACCCGAAGTACCCGAATTTGTAAACATTACCAGTATTTTCGTCATTTCACAGCTTTCCACGGGAAACCTCTGTGATTGAATTCGACAGTAAATGTAGTAAGAATCTATTTACGTGTACTTGAGATGTTTATTACACGTTCTTAATCATTTCTGGGAACTCTCATTGTGTATTTTAACAGTTTTACCAAAATTAGGCAGTTTGCTTAGAAGTATTTACTAGAACCGTCACCATTTTAACTGATTCACACGCAAAAATGCCGAACCCAATCCTCCTTAATTGTAAACATAAACACTATTCTCGTCATTCCAAGGCTTTACACACCAATTCTGAGCTCTGTAAACATGAACTCTTAATAATTGAAAGGACAGTCCCGTGAAAACGCCACCGGAAGTACCCGGACTTGTAAACATTACCAGTATTTTCGTCATTCCACAGCTTTCCCCTGGAAACCTCCGTGATTGAATACGACATTAAATGTAGTAAGAATCTGTTTACGTGTACTTGAAGAGTATTTTCCACGTTCTTAATCATTTCTGGGAACTATCATTGTGTATTTTAACAGTTTTACCAAAATTAGGCAGTTTGCTTAGAAGTATTTACTAGAACCGTCTCCATTTTCACTGAATCACCAAAAAAGAAGGCCAAACCCATTCCTCCTATATTGTAAACATAAACACCATTCTCGTCATTCCAAGGCTTTACACACCAATTCTGAGCTCTGTAAACATGAACTCTTAATAATTGAAAGCACAGTCCTGTGAAATCGCCACCCGAAGTACCCGGATTTGTAAACATTACCAGTATTTTCGTCATTTCACAGCTTTCCACGGGAAACCTCTGTGATTGAATTCGACAGTAAATGTAGTAAGAATCTATTTACGTGTACTTGAGGTGTTTATTACACGTTCTTAATCATTTCTGGGAACTCTCATTGTGTATTTTAACAGTTTTACCAAAATTAGGCAGTTTGCTTAGAAGTATTTACTAGAACCGTCACCATTTTAACTGATTCACACACAAAAACGCCGAACCCAATCCTCCTTAATTGTAAACATAAACACTATTCTCGTCATTCCAAGGCTTTACACACCAATTCTGAGCTCTGTAAACATGAACTCTTAATAATTGAAAGCACAGTCCTGTGAAATCGCCACCCGAAGTACCCAGATTTGTAAACATTACCAGTATTTTCGTCATTTCACAGCTTTCCACGGGAAACCTCTGTGATTGAATTCGACAGTAAATGTAGTAAGAATCTATTTACGTGTACTTGAGGTGTTTATTACACGTTCTTAATCATTTCTGGGAACTCTCATTGTGTATTTTAACAGTTTTACCAAAATTAGGCAGTTTGCTTAGAAGTATTTACTAGAACCGTCACCATTTTAACTGATTCACACACAAAAACGCCGAACCCAATCCTCCTTAATTGTAAACATAAACACTATTCTCGTCATTCCAAGGCTTTACACACCAATTCTGAGCTCTGTAAACATGAACTCTTAATAATTGAAAGCACAGTCCCGTGAAAACGCCACCCGAAGTACCCGGAGTTGTAAATATTACCAGTATTTTCGTCATTTCATGGCTTTCCACGGGAAACCTCTGTAATTGAATTCGACAGTAAATGTAGTAAGAATCTATTTATGTGTACTTGAGGTGTTTATTACACGTTCTCAATCATTTCTGGGAACTCTCATTGTGTATTTTAACAGTTTTACCAAAATTAGGCAGTTTGCTTAGATGTATTTACTAGAACCGTCACCATTGTAACTGATTCACACACAAAAATGCCGAACCCAATCCTCCTTATTTGTAAACATAAACACTATTCTCGTCATTCCAAGGCTTTACACACCAATTCTGAGCTCTGTAAACATGAACTCTTAATAATTGAAAGCACAGTCCTGTGAAAACGCCACCCGAAGTACCCGGATTTGTAAACATTACCAGAATTTTCGTCATTTCACAGCTTTCCACGGGAAACCTCTGTGATTGAATTCGACAGTAAATGTAGTAAGAATCTATTTACGTGTACTTGAGATGTTTATTACACGTTCTTAATCATTTCTGGGAACTCTCATTGTGTATTTTAACAGTTTTACCAAAATTAGGCAGTTTGCTTAGAAGTATTTACTAGAACCGTCACCATTTTAACTGATTCACACGCAAAAATGCCGAACCCAATCCTCCTTAATTGTAAACATAAACACTATTCTCGTCATTCCAAGGCTTTACACACCAATTCTGAGCTCTGTAAACATGAACTCTTAATAATTGAAAGGACAGTCCCGTGAAAACGCCACCGGAAGTACCCGGACTTGTAAACATTACCAGTATTTTCGTCATTCCACAGCTTTCCCCTGGAAACCTCCGTGATTGAATACGACATTAAATGTAGTAAGAATCTGTTTACGTGTTCTTGAAGAGTATTTTCCACGTTTTTAATCATTTCTGGGAACTATCATTGTGTATTTTAACAGTTTTACCAAAATTAGGCAGTTTGCTTAGAAGTATTTACTAGAACCGTCTCCATTTTCACTGAATCACCAAAAAAGAACGCCAAAACCATTCCTCCTATATTGTAAACATAAACACCACTATCGTCATTCCAAGGCTTTACAAACCAATTCTGAGCTCTGTAAACATGAACTCTTAATAATTGAAAGCACATTCCCGTGAAAACGCCACCCGAAGTACCCGAATTTGTAAACATTACCAGTATTTTCGTCATTTCACAGCTTTCCACGGGAAACCTCTGTGATTGAATTCGACAGTAAATGTAGTAAGAATCTATTTACGTGTACTTGAGATGTTTATTACACGTTCTTAATCATTTCTGGGAACTCTCATTGTGTATTTTAACAGTTTTACCAAAATTAGGCAGTTTGCTTAGAAGTATTTACTAGAACCGTCACCATTTTAACTGATTCACACGCAAAAATGCCGAACCCAATCCTCCTTAATTGTAAACATAAACACTATTCTCGTCATTCCAAGGCTTTACACACCAATTCTGAGCTCTGTAAACATGAACTCTTAATAATTGAAAGGACAGTCCCGTGAAAACGCCACCGGAAGTACCCGGACTTGTAAACATTACCAGTATTTTCGTCATTCCACAGCTTTCCCCTGGAAACCTCCGTGATTGAATACGACATTAAATGTAGTAAGAATCTGTTTACGTGTACTTGAAGAGTATTTTCCACGTTTTTAATCATTTCTGGGAACTATCATTGTGTATTTTAACAGTTTTACCAAAATTAGGCAGTTTGCTTAGAAGTATTTACTAGAACCGTCTCCATTTTCACTGAATCACCAAAAAAGAAGGCCAAACCCATTCCTCCTATATTGTAAACATAAACACCATTCTCGTCATTCCAAGGCTTTACACACCAATTCTGAGCTCTGTAAACATGAACTCTTAATAATTGAAAGCACAGTCCTGTGAAAACGCCATCCGAAGTACCCGGATTTGTAAACATTACCAGTATTTTCGTCATTTCACAGCTTTCCACGGGAAACCTCTGTGATTGAATTCGACACTAAATGTAGTAAGAATCTATTTATGTGTACTTGAGGTGTTTATTACACGTTCTTAATCATTTCTGGGAACTCTCATTGTGTATTTTAACAGTTTTACCAAAATTAGGCAGTTTGCTTAGAAGTATTTACTAGAACCGTCACCATTTTAACTGAATCACAAAAAAAAAACGCCGAACCCAATCCTCCTATATTGTAAACATAAACACTATTCTCGTCATTCCAAGGCTTTACACACCAATTCTGAGCTCTGTAAACATGAACTCTTAATAATTGAAAGCACAGTCCTGTGAAAACGCCACCCGAAGTACCCGGATTTGTAAACATTACCAGTATTTTCGTCATTTCACAGCTTTCCACGGGAAACCTCTGTGATTGAATTCGACAGTAAATGTAGTAAGAATCTATTTACGTGTACTTGAGGTGTTTATTACACGTTCTTAATCATTTCTGGGAACTCTCATTGTGTATTTTAACAGTTTTACCAAAATTAGGCAGTTTGCTTAGAAGTATTTACTAGAACCGTCACCATTTTAACTGAATCACAAAAAAAAAACGCCGAACCCAATCCTCCTATATTGTAAACATAAACACTATTCTCGTCATTCCAAGGCTTTACACACCAATTCTGAGCTCTGTAAACATGAACTCTTAATAATTGAAAGCACAGTCCCGTGAAAACGCCACCCGAAGTACCCGGAGTTGTAAATATTACCAGTATTTTCGTCATTTCAGGGCTTTCCACAGGAAACCTCTGTAATTGAATTCGACAGTAAATGTAGTAAGAATATATTTATGTGTACTTGAGGTGTTTATTACACGTTCTTAATCATTTCTGGGAACTCTCATTGTGTGTTTTAACAGTTTTACCAAAATTAGGCAGTTTGCTTAGATGTATTTACTAGAACCGTCACCATTTTAACTGATTCACACACAAAAATGCCGAACCCAATCCTCCTTAATTGTAAACATAAACACTATTCTCGTCATTCCAAGGCTTTACACACCAATTCTATGTTCTGTAAACATGAACTCTTAATAATTGAAAGGACAGTCCCGTGAAAACGCCACCGGAAGTACCCGGACTTGTAAACATTACCAGTATTTTCGTCATTCCACAGCTTTCCCCTGGAAACCTCCGTGATTGAATACGACATTAAATGTAGTAAGAATCTGTTTACGTGTACTTGAAGAGTATTTTCCACGTTTTTAATCATTTCTGGGAACTATCATTGTGTATTTTTACAGTTTTACCAAAATTAGGCAGTTTGCTTAGAAGTATTTACTAGAACCGTCTCCATTTTCACTGAATCACCAAAAAAGAAGGCCAAACCCATTCCTCCTATATTGTAAACATAAACACCATTCTCGTCATTCCAAGGCTTTACACACCAATTCTGAGCTCTGTAAACATGAACTCTTAATAATTGAAAGCACAGTCCTGTGAAATCGCCACCCGAAGTACCCGGATTTGTAAACATTACCAGTATTTTCGTCATTTCACAGCTTTCCACGGGAAACCTCTGTGATTGAATTCGACAGTAAATGTAGTAAGAATCTATTTACGTGTACTTGAGGTGTTTATTACACGTTCTTAATCATTTCTGGGAACTCTCATTGTGTATTTTAACAGTTTTACCAAAATTAGGCAGTTTGCTTAGAAGTATTTACTAGAACCGTCACCATTTTAACTGAATCACAAAAAAAAACGCCGAACCCAATCCTCCTTAATTGTAAACATAAACACTATTCTCGTCATTCCAAGGCTTTACACACCAATTCTGAGCTCTGTAAACATGAACTCTTAATAATTGAAAGCACAGTCCTGTGAAATCGCCACCCGAAGTACCCAGATTTGTAAACATTACCAGTATTTTCGTCATTTCACAGCTTTCCACGGGAAACCTCTGTGATTGAATTCGACAGTAAATGTAGTAAGAATCTATTTACGTGTACTTGAGGTGTTTATTACACGTTCTTAATCATTTCTGGGAACTCTCATTGTGTATTTTAACAGTTTTACCAAAATTAGGCAGTTTGCTTAGAAGTATTTACTAGAACCGTCACCATTTTAACTGAATCACAAAAAAAAAACGCCGAACCCAATCCTCCTATATTGTAAACATAAACACTATTCTCGTCATTCCAAGGCTTTACACACCAATTCTGAGCTCTGTAAACATGAACTCTTAATAATTGAAAGCACAGTCCCGTGAAAACGCCACCCGAAGTACCCGGAGTTGTAAATATTACCAGTATTTTCGTCATTTCATGGCTTTCCACGGGAAACCTCTGTGATTGAATTCGACAGTAAATGTAGTAAGAATCTATTTACGTGTACTTGAGGTGTTTATTACACGTTCTTAATCATTTCTGGGAACTCTCATTGTGTATTTTAACAGTTTTACCAAAATTAGGCAGTTTGCTTAGAAGTATTTACTAGAACCGTCACCATTTTAACTGATTCACACACAAAAACGCCGAACCCAATCCTCCTTAATTGTAAACATTAACACTATTCTGGTCATTCCAAGGCTTTACACACCAATTCTGAGCTCTGTAAACATGAACTCTTAATAATTGAAAGCACAGTCCTGTGAAAACGCCACCCGAAGTACCCGGATTTGTAAACATTACCAGTATTTTCATCATTTCAAAGCTTTCCACGGGAAACCACTGTGATTGAATTCGACAGTAAATGTAGTAAGAATCTATTTATGTGTACTTGAGGTGTTTATTACACGTTCTCAATCATTTCTGGGAACTCTCATTGTGTATTTTAACAGTTTTACCAAAATTAGGCAGTTTGCTTAGATGTATTTACTAGAACCGTCACCATTGTAACTGATTCACACACAAAAATGCCGAACCCAATCCTCCTTATTTGTAAACATAAACACTATTCTCGTCATTCCAAGGCTTTACACACCAATTCTGAGCTCTGTAAACATGAACTCTTAATAATTGAAAGCACAGTCCTGTGAAAACGCCACCCGAAGTACCCGGATTTGTAAACATTACCAGTATTTTCGTCATTTCACAGCTTTCCACGGGAAACCTCTGTGATTGAATTCGACAGTAAATGTAGTAAGAATCTATTTACGTGTACTTGAGATGTTTATTACACGTTCTTAATCATTTCTGGGAACTCTCATTGTGTATTTTAACAGTTTTACCAAAATTAGGCAGTTTGCTTAGAAGTATTTACTAGAACCGTCACCATTTTAACTGATTCACACGCAAAAATGCCGAACCCAATCCTCCTTAATTGTAAACATAAACACTATTCTCGTCATTCCAAGGCTTTACACACCAATTCTGAGCTCTGTAAACATGAACTCTTAATAATTGAAAGGACAGTCCCGTGAAAACGCCACCGGAAGTACCCGGACTTGTAAACATTACCAGTATTTTCGTCATTCCACAGCTTTCCCCTGGAAACCTCCGTGATTGAATACGACATTAAATGTAGTAAGAATCTGTTTACGTGTTCTTGAAGAGTATTATCCAAGTTTTTAATCATTTCTGGGAACTATCATTGTGTATTTTAACAGTTTTACCAAAATTAGGCAGTTTGCTTAGAAGTATTTACTAGAACCGTCTCCATTTTCACTGAATCACCAAAAAAGAACGCCAAAACCATTCCTCCTATATTGTAAACATAAACACCACTATCGTCATTCCAAGGCTTTACACACCAATTCTGAGCTCTGTAAACATGAACTCTTAATAATTGAAAGCACAGTCCCGTGAAAACGCCACCCGAAGTACCCGAATTTGTAAACATTACCAGTATTTTCGTCATTTCACAGCTTTCCACGGGAAACCTCTGTGATTGAATTCGACAGTAAATGTAGTAAGAATCTATTTACGTGTACTTGAGATGTTTATTACACGTTCTTAATCATTTCTGGGAACTCTCATTGTGTATTTTAACAGTTTTACCAAAATTAGGCAGTTTGCTTAGAAGTATTTACTAGAACCGTCACCATTTTAACTGATTCACACGCAAAAATGCCGAACCCAATCCTCCTTAATTGTAAACATAAACACTATTCTCGTCATTCCAAGGCTTTACACACCAATTCTGAGCTCTGTAAACATGAACTCTTAATAATTGAAAGGACAGTCCCGTGAAAACGCCACCGGAAGTACCCGGACTTGGAAACATTACCAGTATTTTCGTCATTCCACAGCTTTCCCCCGGAAACCTCCGTGATTGAATACGACATTAAATGTAGTAAGAATCTGTTTACGTGTACTTGAAGAGTATTTTCCACGTTTTTAATCATTTTTGGGAACTATCATTGTGTATTTTAACATTTTTACCAAAATTAGGCAGTTTGCTTAGAAGTATTTACTAGAACCGTCTCCATTTTCACTGAATCACCAAAAAAGAAGGCCAAACCCATTCCTCCTATATTGTAAACATAAACACCATTCTCGTCATTCCAAGGCTTTACACACCAATTCTGAGCTCTGTAAACATGAACTCTTAATAATTGAAAGCACAGTCCTGTGAAATCGCCACCCGAAGTACCCGGATTTGTAAACATTACCAGTATTTTCGTCATTTCACAGCTTTCCACGGGAAACCTCTGTGATTGAATTCGACAGTAAATGTAGTAAGAATCTATTTACGTGTACTTGAGGTGTTTATTACACGTTCTTAATCATTTCTGGGAACTCTCATTGTGTATTTTAACAGTTTTACCAAAATTAGGCAGTTTGCTTAGAAGTATTTACTAGAACCGTCACCATTTTAACTGATTCACACACAAAATCGCCGAACCCAATCCTCCTTAATTGTAAACATAAACACTATTCTCGTCATTCCAAGGCTTTACACACCAATTCTGAGCTCTGTAAACATGAACTCTTAATAATTGAAAGCACAGTCCTGTGAAATCGCCACCCGAAGTACCCGGAGTTGTAAATATTACCAGTATTTTCGTCATTTCACAGCTTTCCACTGGAAACCTCTGTAATTGAATTCGACAGTAAATGTAGTAAGAATCTATTTATGTGTACTTGAGGTGTTTATTACACGTTCTTAATCATTTCTGGGAACTCTCATTGTGTGTTTTAACAGTTTTACCAAAATTAGGCAGTTTGCTTAGATGTATTTACTAGAACCGTCACCATTTTAACTGATTCACACACAAAAATGCCGAACCCAAACCTCCTTAATTGTAAACATAAACACTATTCTCGTCATTCCAAGGCTTTACACACCAATTCTGAGCTCTGTAAACATGAACTCTTAATAATTGAAAGGACAGTCCCGTGAAAACGCCACCGGAAGTACCCGGACTTGTAAACATTACCAGTATTTTCGTCATTCCACAGCTTTCCCCTGGAAACCTCCGTGATTGAATACGACATTAAATGTAGTAAGAATCTGTTTACGTGTACTTGAAGAGTATTTTCCACGTTTTTAATCATTTCTGGGAACTATCATTGTGTATTTTAACAGTTTTACCAAAATTAGGCAGTTTGCTTAGAAGTATTTACTAGAACCGTCTCCATTTTCACTGAATCACCAAAAAAGAACGCCAAACCCATTCCTCCTATATTGTAAACATAAACACCATTCTCGTCATTCCAAGGCTTTACACACCAATTCTGAGCTCTGTAAACATGAACTCTTAATAATTCAAAGCACAGTCCCGTGAAAACGCCACTCGAAGTACCCGAATTTGTAAACATTACCAGTATTTTCGTCATTTCACAGCTTTCCACGGGAAACCTCTGTGATTGAATTCGACAGTAAATGTAGTAAGAATCTATTTACGTGTACTTGAGGTGTTTATTACACGTTCTTAATCATTTCTGGGAACTCTCATTGTGTATTTTAACAGTTTTACCAAAATTAGGCAGTTTGCTTAGAAGTATTTACTAGAACCGTCACCATTTTAACTGATTCACACACAAAAACGCCGAACCCAATCCTCCTTAATTGTAAACATAAACACTATTCTCGTCATTCTAAGGCTTTACACACCAATTCTGAGCTCTGTAAACATGAACTCTTAATAATTGAAAGCACAGTCCCGTGAAAACCAAACCCGAAGTACCCGGAGTTGTAAATATTACCAGTATTTTCGTCATTTCATGGCTTTCCACGGGAAACCTCTGTAATTGAATTCGACAGTAAATGTAGTAAGAATCTATTTATGTGTACTTGAGGTGTTTATTACACGTTCTCAATCATTTCTGGGAACTCTCATTGTGTATTTTAACAGTTTTACCAAAATTAGGCAGTTTGCTTAGATGTATTTACTAGAACCGTCACCATTGTAACTGATTCACACACAAAAATGCCGAACCCAATCCTCCTTATTTGTAAACATAAACACTATTCTCGTCATTCCAAGGCTTTACACACCAATTCTGAGCTCTGTAAACATGAACTCTTAATAATTGAAAGCACAGTCCTGTGAAAACGCCACCCGAAGTACCCGGATTTGTAAACATTACCAGTATTTTCGTCATTTCACAGCTTTCCACGGGAAACCTCTGTGATTGAATTCGACAGTAAATGTAGTAAGAATCTATTTACGTGTACTTGAGATGTTTATTACACGTTCTTAATCATTTCTGGGAACTCTCATTGTGTATTTTAACAGTTTTACCAAAATTAGGCAGTTTGCTTAGAAGTATTTACTAGAACCGTCACCATTTTAACTGATTCACACGCAAAAATGCCGAACCCAATCCTCCTTAATTGTAAACATAAACACTATTCTCGTCATTCCAAGGCTTTACACACCAATTCTGAGCTCTGTAAACATGAACTCTTAATAATTGAAAGGACAGTCCCGTGAAAACGCCACCGGAAGTACCCGGACTTGTAAACATTACCAGTATTTTCGTCATTCCACAGCTTTCCCCTGGAAACCTCCGTGATTGAATACGACGTTAAATGTAGTAAGAATCTGTTTACGTGTTCTTGAAGAGTATTATCCAAGTTTTTAATCATTTCTGGGAACTATCATTGTGTATTTTAACAGTTTTACCAAAATTAGGCAGTTTGCTTAGAAGTATTTACTAGAACCGTCTCCATTTTCACTGAATCACCAAAAAAGAACGCCAAAACCATTCCTCCTATATTGTAAACATAAACACCACTATCGTCATTCCAAGGCTTTACACACCAATTCTGAGCTCTGTGAACATGAACTCTTAATAATTGAAAGCACAGTCCCGTGAAAACGCCACCCGAAGTACCCGAATTTGTAAACATTACCAGTATTTTCGTCATTTCACAGCTTTCCACGGGAAACCTCTGTGATTGAATTCGACAGTAAATGTAGTAAGAATCTATTTACGTGTACTTGAGATGTTTATTACACGTTCTTAATCATTTCTGGGAACTCTCATTGTGTATTTTAACAGTTTTACCAAAATTAGGCAGTTTGCTTAGAAGTATTTACTAGAACCGTCACCATTTTAACTGATTCACACGCAAAAATGCCGAACCCAATCCTCCTTAATTGTAAACATAAACACTATTCTCGTCATTCCAAGGCTTTACACACCAATTCTGAGCTCTGTAAACATGAACTCTTAATAATTGAAAGGACAGTCCCGTGAAAACGCCACCGGAAGTACCCGGACTTGGAAACATTACCAGTATTTTCGTCATTCCACAGCTTTCCCCCGGAAACCTCCGTGATTGAATACGACATTAAATGTAGTAAGAATCTGTTTACGTGTACTTGAAGAGTATTTTCCACGTTTTTAATCATTTTTGGGAACTATCATTGTGTATTTTAACATTTTTACCAAAATTAGGCAGTTTGCTTAGAAGTATTTACTAGAACCGTCTCCATTTTCACTGAATCACCAAAAAAGAAGGCCAAACCCATTCCTCCTATATTGTAAACATAAACACCATTCTCGTCATTCCAAGGCTTTACACACCAATTCTGAGCTCTGTAAACATGAACTCTTAATAATTGAAAGCACAGTCCTGTGAAATCGCCACCCGAAGTACCCGGATTTGTAAACATTACCAGTATTTTCGTCATTTCACAGCTTTCCACGGGAAACCTCTGTGATTGAATTCGACAGTAAATGTAGTAAGAATCTATTTACGTGTACTTGAGGTGTTTATTACACGTTCTTAATCATTTCTGGGAACTCTCATTGTGTATTTTAACAGTTTTACCAAAATTAGGCAGTTTGCTTAGAAGTATTTACTAGAACCGTCACCATTTTAACTGATTCACACACAAAATCGCCGAACCCAATCCTCCTTAATTGTAAACATAAACACTATTCTCGTCATTCCAAGGCTTTACACACCAATTCTGAGCTCTGTAAACATGAACTCTTAATAATTGAAAGCACAGTCCTGTGAAATCGCCACCCGAAGTACCCAGATTTGTAAACATTACCAGTATTTTCGTCATTTCACAGCTTTCCACGGGAAACCTCTGTGATTGAATTCGACAGTAAATGTAGTAAGAATCTATTTACGTGTACTTGAGGTGTTTATTACACGTTCTTAATCATTTCTGGGAACTCTCATTGTGTATTTTAACAGTTTTACCAAAATTAGGCAGTTTGCTTAGAAGTATTTACTAGAACCGTCACCATTTTAACTGAATCACAAAAAAAAAACGCCGAACCCAATCCTCCTATATTGTAAACATAAACACTATTCTCGTCATTCCAAGGCTTTACACACCAATTCTGAGCTCTGTAAACATGAACTCTTAATAATTGAAAGCACAGTCCCGTGAAAACGCCACCCGAAGTACCCGGAGTTGTAAATATTACCAGTATTTTCGTCATTTCATGGCTTTCCACGGGAAACCTCTGTGATTGAATTCGACAGTAAATGTAGTAAGAATCTATTTACGTGTACTTGAGGTGTTTATTACACGTTCTTAATCATTTCTGGGAACTCTCATTGTGTATTTTAACAGTTTTACCAAAATTAGGCAGTTTGCTTAGAAGTATTTACTAGAACCGTCACCATTTTAACTGATTCACACACAAAAACGCCGAACCCAATCCTCCTTAATTGTAAACATTAACACTATTCTGGTCATTCCAAGGCTTTACACACCAATTCTGAGCTCTGTAAACATGAACTCTTAATAATTGAAAGCACAGTCCTGTGAAAACGCCACCCGAAGTACCCGGATTTGTAAACATTACCAGTATTTTCATCATTTCAAAGCTTTCCACGGGAAACCACTGTGATTGAATTCGACAGTAAATGTAGTAAGAATCTATTTATGTGTACTTGAGGTGTTTATTACACGTTCTCAATCATTTCTGGGAACTCTCATTGTGTATTTTAACAGTTTTACCAAAATTAGGCAGTTTGCTTAGATGTATTTACTAGAACCGTCACCATTGTAACTGATTCACACACAAAAATGCCGAACCCAATCCTCCTTATTTGTAAACATAAACACTATTCTCGTCATTCCAAGGCTTTACACACCAATTCTGAGCTCTGTAAACATGAACTCTTAATAATTGAAAGCACAGTCCTGTGAAAACGCCACCCGAAGTACCCGGATTTGTAAACATTACCAGTATTTTCGTCATTTCACAGCTTTCCACGGGAAACCTCTGTGATTGAATTCGACAGTAAATGTAGTAAGAATCTATTTACGTGTACTTGAGATGTTTATTACACGTTCTTAATCATTTCTGGGAACTCTCATTGTGTATTTTAACAGTTTTACCAAAATTAGGCAGTTTGCTTAGAAGTATTTACTAGAACCGTCACCATTTTAACTGATTCACACGCAAAAATGCCGAACCCAATCCTCCTTAATTGTAAACATAAACACTATTCTCGTCATTCCAAGGCTTTACACACCAATTCTGAGCTCTGTAAACATGAACTCTTAATAATTGAAAGGACAGTCCCGTGAAAACGCCACCGGAAGTACCCGGACTTGTAAACATTACCAGTATTTTCGTCATTCCACAGCTTTCCCCTGGAAACCTCCGTGATTGAATACGACATTAAATGTAGTAAGAATCTGTTTACGTGTTCTTGAAGAGTATTATCCAAGTTTTTAATCATTTCTGGGAACTATCATTGTGTATTTTAACAGTTTTACCAAAATTAGGCAGTTTGCTTAGAAGTATTTACTAGAACCGTCTCCATTTTCACTGAATCACCAAAAAAGAACGCCAAAACCATTCCTCCTATATTGTAAACATAAACACCACTATCGTCATTCCAAGGCTTTACACACCAATTCTGAGCTCTGTAAACATGAACTCTTAATAATTGAAAGCACAGTCCCGTGAAAACGCCACCCGAAGTACCCGAATTTGTAAACATTACCAGTATTTTCGTCATTTCACAGCTTTCCACGGGAAACCTCTGTGATTGAATTCGACAGTAAATGTAGTAAGAATCTATTTACGTGTACTTGAGATGTTTATTACACGTTCTTAATCATTTCTGGGAACTCTCATTGTGTATTTTAACAGTTTTACCAAAATTAGGCAGTTTGCTTAGAAGTATTTACTAGAACCGTCACCATTTTAACTGATTCACACGCAAAAATGCCGAACCCAATCCTCCTTAATTGTAAACATAAACACTATTCTCGTCATTCCAAGGCTTTACACACCAATTCTGAGCTCTGTAAACATGAACTCTTAATAATTGAAAGGACAGTCCCGTGAAAACGCCACCGGAAGTACCCGGACTTGGAAACATTACCAGTATTTTCGTCATTCCACAGCTTTCCCCCGGAAACCTCCGTGATTGAATACGACATTAAATGTAGTAAGAATCTGTTTACGTGTACTTGAAGAGTATTTTCCACGTTTTTAATCATTTTTGGGAACTATCATTGTGTATTTTAACATTTTTACCAAAATTAGGCAGTTTGCTTAGAAGTATTTACTAGAACCGTCTCCATTTTCACTGAATCACCAAAAAAGAAGGCCAAACCCATTCCTCCTATATTGTAAACATAAACACCATTCTCGTCATTCCAAGGCTTTACACACCAATTCTGAGCTCTGTAAACATGAACTCTTAATAATTGAAAGCACAGTCCTGTGAAATCGCCACCCGAAGTACCCGGATTTGTAAACATTACCAGTATTTTCGTCATTTCACAGCTTTCCACGGGAAACCTCTGTGATTGAATTCGACAGTAAATGTAGTAAGAATCTATTTACGTGTACTTGAGGTGTTTATTACACGTTCTTAATCATTTCTGGGAACTCTCATTGTGTATTTTAACAGTTTTACCAAAATTAGGCAGTTTGCTTAGAAGTATTTACTAGAACCGTCACCATTTTAACTGATTCACACACAAAATCGCCGAACCCAATCCTCCTTAATTGTAAACATAAACACTATTCTCGTCATTCCAAGGCTTTACACACCAATTCTGAGCTCTGTAAACATGAACTCTTAATAATTGAAAGCACAGTCCTGTGAAATCGCCACCCGAAGTACCCGGATTTGTAAACATTACCAGTATTTTCGTCATTTCACAGCTTTCCACGGGAAACCTCTGTGATTGAATTCGACAGTAAATGTAGTAAGAATCTATTTACGTGTACTTGAGGTGTTTATTACACGTTCTTAATCATTTCTGGGAACTCTCATTGTGTATTTTAACAGTTTTACCAAAATTAGGCAGTTTGCTTAGAAGTATTTACTAGAACCGTCACCATTTTAACTGATTCACACACAAAATCGCCGAACCCAATCCTCCTTAATTGTAAACATAAACACTATTCTCGTCATTCCAAGGCTTTACACACCAATTCTGAGCTCTGTAAACATGAACTCTTAATAATTGAAAGCACAGTCCTGTGAAATCGCCACCCGAAGTACCCAGATTTGTAAACATTACCAGTATTTTCGTCATTTCACAGCTTTCCACGGGAAACCTCTGTGATTGAATTCGACAGTAAATGTAGTAAGAATCTATTTACGTGTACTTGAGGTGTTTATTACACGTTCTTAATCATTTCTGGGAACTCTCATTGTGTATTTTAACAGTTTTACCAAAATTAGGCAGTTTGCTTAGAAGTATTTACTAGAACCGTCACCATTTTAACTGAATCACAAAAAAAAAACGCCGAACCCAATCCTCCTATATTGTAAACATAAACACTATTCTCGTCATTCCAAGGCTTTACACACCAATTCTGAGCTCTGTAAACATGAACTCTTAATAATTGAAAGCACAGTCCCGTGAAAACGCCACCCGAAGTACCCGGAGTTGTAAATATTACCAGTATTTTCGTCATTTCATGGCTTTCCACGGGAAACCTCTGTGATTGAATTCGACAGTAAATGTAGTAAGAATCTATTTACGTGTACTTGAGGTGTTTATTACACGTTCTTAATCATTTCTGGGAACTCTCATTGTGTATTTTAACAGTTTTACCAAAATTAGGCAGTTTGCTTAGAAGTATTTACTAGAACCGTCACCATTTTAACTGATTCACACACAAAAACGCCGAACCCAATCCTCCTTAATTGTAAACATTAACACTATTCTGGTCATTCCAAGGCTTTACACACCAATTCTGAGCTCTGTAAACATGAACTCTTAATAATTGAAAGCACAGTCCTGTGAAAACGCCACCCGAAGTACCCGGATTTGTAAACATTACCAGTATTTTCATCATTTCAAAGCTTTCCACGGGAAACCACTGTGATTGAATTCGACAGTAAATGTAGTAAGAATCTATTTATGTGTACTTGAGGTGTTTATTACACGTTCTCAATCATTTCTGGGAACTCTCATTGTGTATTTTAACAGTTTTACCAAAATTAGGCAGTTTGCTTAGATGTATTTACTAGAACCGTCACCATTGTAACTGATTCACACACAAAAATGCCGAACCCAATCCTCCTTATTTGTAAACATAAACACTATTCTCGTCATTCCAAGGCTTTACACACCAATTCTGAGCTCTGTAAACATGAACTCTTAATAATTGAAAGCACAGTCCTGTGAAAACGCCACCCGAAGTACCCGGATTTGTAAACATTACCAGTATTTTCGTCATTTCACAGCTTTCCACGGGAAAACTCTGTGATTGAATTCGACAGTAAATGTAGTAAGAATCTATTTACGTGTACTTGAGATGTTTATTACACGTTCTTAATCATTTCTTGGAACTCTCATTGTGTATTTTAACAGTTTTACCAAAATTAGGCAGTTTGCTTAGAAGTATTTACTAGAACCGTCACCATTTTAACTGATTCACATGCAAAAATGCCGAACCCAATCCTCCTTAATTGTAAACATAAACACTATTCTCGTCATTCCAAGGCTTTACACACCAATTCTGAGCTCTGTAAACATGAACTCTTAATAATTGAAAGCACAGTCCTGTGAAATCGCCACCCGAAGTACCCGGATTTGTAAACATTACCAGTATTTTCGTCATTTCACAGCTTTCCACGGGAAACCTCTGTGATTGAATTCGACAGTAAATGTAGTAAGAATCTATTTACGTGTACTTGAGGTGTTTATTACACGTTCTTAATCATTTCTGGGAACTCTCATTGTGTATTTTAACAGTTTTACCAAAATTAGGCAGTTTGCTTAGAAGTATTTACTAGAACCGTCACCATTTTAACTGATTCACACACAAAATCGCCGAACCCAATCCTCCTTAATTGTAAACATAAACACTATTCTCGTCATTCCAAGGCTTTACACACCAATTCTGAGCTCTGTAAACATGAACTCTTAATAATTGAAAGCACAGTCCTGTGAAATCGCCACCCGAAGTACCCAGATTTGTAAACATTACCAGTATTTTCGTCATTTCACAGCTTTCCACGGGAAACCTCTGTGATTGAATTCGACAGTAAATGTAGTAAGAATCTATTTACGTGTACTTGAGGTGTTTATTACACGTTCTTAATCATTTCTGGGAACTCTCATTGTGTATTTTAACAGTTTTACCAAAATTAGGCAGTTTGCTTAGAAGTATTTACTAGAACCGTCACCATTTTAACTGAATCACAAAAAAAAAACGCCGAACCCAATCCTCCTATATTGTAAACATAAACACTATTCTCGTCATTCCAAGGCTTTACACACCAATTCTGAGCTCTGTAAACATGAACTCTTAATAATTGAAAGCACAGTCCCGTGAAAACGCCACCCGAAGTACCCGGAGTTGTAAATATTACCAGTATTTTCGTCATTTCATGGCTTTCCACGGGAAACCTCTGTGATTGAATTCGACAGTAAATGTAGTAAGAATCTATTTACGTGTACTTGAGGTGTTTATTACACGTTCTTAATCATTTCTGGGAACTCTCATTGTGTATTTTAACAGTTTTACCAAAATTAGGCAGTTTGCTTAGAAGTATTTACTAGAACCGTCACCATTTTAACTGATTCACACACAAAAACGCCGAACCCAATCCTCCTTAATTGTAAACATTAACACTATTCTGGTCATTCCAAGGCTTTACACACCAATTCTGAGCTCTGTAAACATGAACTCTTAATAATTGAAAGCACAGTCCTGTGAAAACGCCACCCGAAGTACCCGGATTTGTAAACATTACCAGTATTTTCATCATTTCAAAGCTTTCCACGGGAAACCACTGTGATTGAATTCGACAGTAAATGTAGTAAGAATCTATTTATGTGTACTTGAGGTGTTTATTACACGTTCTCAATCATTTCTGGGAACTCTCATTGTGTATTTTAACAGTTTTACCAAAATTAGGCAGTTTGCTTAGATGTATTTACTAGAACCGTCACCATTGTAACTGATTCACACACAAAAATGCCGAACCCAATCCTCCTTATTTGTAAACATAAACACTATTCTCGTCATTCCAAGGCTTTACACACCAATTCTGAGCTCTGTAAACATGAACTCTTAATAATTGAAAGCACAGTCCTGTGAAAACGCCACCCGAAGTACCCGGATTTGTAAACATTACCAGTATTTTCGTCATTTCACAGCTTTCCACGGGAAAACTCTGTGATTGAATTCGACAGTAAATGTAGTAAGAATCTATTTACGTGTACTTGAGATGTTTATTACACGTTCTTAATCATTTCTGGGAACTCTCATTGTGTATTTTAACAGTTTTACCAAAATTAGGCAGTTTGCTTAGAAGTATTTACTAGAACCGTCACCATTTTAACTGATTCACATGCAAAAATGCCGAACCCAATCCTCCTTAATTGTAAACATAAACACTATTCTCGTCATTCCAAGGCTTTACACACCAATTCTGAGCTCTGTAAACATGAACTCTTAATAATTGAAAGGACAGTCCCGTGAAAACGCCACCGGAAGTACCCGGACTTGTAAACATTACCAGTATTTTCGTCATTCCACAGCTTTCCCCTGGAAACCTCCGTGATTGAATACGACATTAAATGTAGTAAGAATCTGTTTACGTGTTCTTGAAGAGTATTATCCAAGTTTTTAATCATTTCTGGGAACTATCATTGTGTATTTTAACAGTTTTACCAAAATTAGGCAGTTTGCTTAGAAGTATTTACTAGAACCGTCTCCATTTTCACTGAATCACCAAAAAAGAACGCCAAAACCATTCCTCCTATATTGTAAACATAAACACCACTATCGTCATTCCAAGGCTTTACACACCAATTCTGAGCTCTGTAAACATGAACTCTTAATAATTGAAAGCACAGTCCCGTGAAAACGCCACCCGAAGTACCCGAATTTGTAAACATTACCAGTATTTTCGTCATTTCACAGCTTTCCACGGGAAACCTCTGTGATTGAATTCGACAGTAAATGTAGTAAGAATCTATTTACGTGTACTTGAGATGTTTATTACACGTTCTTAATCATTTCTGGGAACTCTCATTGTGTATTTTAACAGTTTTACCAAAATTAGGCAGTTTGCTTAGAAGTATTTACTAGAACCGTCACCATTTTAACTGATTCACACGCAAAAATGCCGAACCCAATCCTCCTTAATTGTAAACATAAACACTATTCTCGTCATTCCAAGGCTTTACACACCAATTCTGAGCTCTGTAAACATGAACTCTTAATAATTGAAAGGACAGTCCCGTGAAAACGCCACCGGAAGTACCCGGACTTGGAAACATTACCAGTATTTTCGTCATTCCACAGCTTTCCCCCGGAAACCTCCGTGATTGAATACGACATTAAATGTAGTAAGAATCTGTTTACGTGTACTTGAAGAGTATTTTCCACGTTTTTAATCATTTTTGGGAACTATCATTGTGTATTTTAACATTTTTACCAAAATTAGGCAGTTTGCTTAGAAGTATTTACTAGAACCGTCTCCATTTTCACTGAATCACCAAAAAAGAAGGCCAAACCCATTCCTCCTATATTGTAAACATAAACACCATTCTCGTCATTCCAAGGCTTTACACACCAATTCTGAGCTCTGTAAACATGAACTCTTAATAATTGAAAGCACAGTCCTGTGAAATCGCCACCCGAAGTACCCGGATTTGTAAACATTACCAGTATTTTCGTCATTTCACAGCTTTCCACGGGAAACCTCTGTGATTGAATTCGACAGTAAATGTAGTAAGAATCTATTTACGTGTACTTGAGGTGTTTATTACACGTTCTTAATCATTTCTGGGAACTCTCATTGTGTATTTTAACAGTTTTACCAAAATTAGGCAGTTTGCTTAGAAGTATTTACTAGAACCGTCACCATTTTAACTGATTCACACACAAAATCGCCGAACCCAATCCTCCTTAATTGTAAACATAAACACTATTCTCGTCATTCCAAGGCTTTACACACCAATTCTGAGCTCTGTAAACATGAACTCTTAATAATTGAAAGCACAGTCCTGTGAAATCGCCACCCGAAGTACCCAGATTTGTAAACATTACCAGTATTTTCGTCATTTCACAGCTTTCCACGGGAAACCTCTGTGATTGAATTCGACAGTAAATGTAGTAAGAATCTATTTACGTGTACTTGAGGTGTTTATTACACGTTCTTAATCATTTCTGGGAACTCTCATTGTGTATTTTAACAGTTTTACCAAAATTAGGCAGTTTGCTTAGAAGTATTTACTAGAACCGTCACCATTTTAACTGAATCACAAAAAAAAAACGCCGAACCCAATCCTCCTATATTGTAAACATAAACACTATTCTCGTCATTCCAAGGCTTTACACACCAATTCTGAGCTCTGTAAACATGAACTCTTAATAATTGAAAGCACAGTCCCGTGAAAACGCCACCCGAAGTACCCGGAGTTGTAAATATTACCAGTATTTTCGTCATTTCATGGCTTTCCACGGGAAACCTCTGTGATTGAATTCGACAGTAAATGTAGTAAGAATCTATTTACGTGTACTTGAGATGTTTATTACACGTTCTTAATCATTTCTGGGAACTCTCATTGTGTATTTTAACAGTTTTACCAAAATTAGGCAGTTTGCTTAGAAGTATTTACTAGAACCGTCACCATTTTAACTGATTCACACACAAAAACGCCGAACCCAATCCTCCTTAATTGTAAACATAAACACTATTCTGGTCATTCCAAGGCTTTACACACCAATTCTGAGCTCTGTAAACATGAACTCTTAATAATTGAAAGCACAGTCCTGTGAAAACGCCACCCGAAGTACCCGGATTTGTAAACATTACCAGTATTTTCATCATTTCAAAGCTTTCCACGGGAAACCACTGTGATTGAATTCGACAGTAAATGTAGTAAGAATCTATTTATGTGTACTTGAGGTGTTTATTACACGTTCTCAATCATTTCTGGGAACTCTCATTGTGTATTTTAACAGTTTTACCAAAATTAGGCAGTTTGCTTAGATGTATTTACTAGAACCGTCACCATTGTAACTGATTCACACACAAAAATGCCGAACCCAATCCTCCTTATTTGTAAACATAAACACTATTCTCGTCATTCCAAGGCTTTACACACCAATTCTGAGCTCTGTAAACATGAACTCTTAATAATTGAAAGCACAGTCCTGTGAAAACGCCACCCGAAGTACCCGGATTTGTAAACATTACCAGTATTTTCGTCATTTCACAGCTTTCCACGGGAAAACTCTGTGATTGAATTCGACAGTAAATGTAGTAAGAATCTATTTACGTGTACTTGAGATGTTTATTACACGTTCTTAATCATTTCTGGGAACTCTCATTGTGTATTTTAACAGTTTTACCAAAATTAGGCAGTTTGCTTAGAAGTATTTACTAGAACCGTCACCATTTTAACTGATTCACACGCAAAAATGCCGAACCCAATCCTCCTTAATTGTAAACATAAACACTATTCTCGTCATTCCAAGGCTTTACACACCAATTCTGAGCTCTGTAAACATGAACTCTTAATAATTGAAAGGACAGTCCCGTGAAAACGCCACCGGAAGTACCCGGACTTGTAAACATTACCAGTATTTTCGTCATTCCACAGCTTTCCCCTGGAAACCTCCGTGATTGAATACGACATTAAATGTAGTAAGAATCTGTTTACGTGTTCTTGAAGAGTATTATCCAAGTTTTTAATCATTTCTGGGAACTATCATTGTGTATTTTAACAGTTTTACCAAAATTAGGCAGTTTGCTTAGAAGTATTTACTAGAACCGTCTCCATTTTCACTGAATCACCAAAAAAGAACGCCAAAACCATTCCTCCTATATTGTAAACATAAACACCACTATCGTCATTCCAAGGCTTTACACACCAATTCTGAGCTCTGTAAACATGAACTCTTAATAATTGAAAGCACAGTCCCGTGAAAACGCCACCCGAAGTACCCGAATTTGTAAACATTACCAGTATTTTCGTCATTTCACAGCTTTCCACGGGAAACCTCTGTGATTGAATTCGACAGTAAATGTAGTAAGAATCTATTTACGTGTACTTGAGATGTTTATTACACGTTCTTAATCATTTCTGGGAACTCTCATTGTGTATTTTAACAGTTTTACCAAAATTAGGCAGTTTGCTTAGAAGTATTTACTAGAACCGTCACCATTTTAACTGATTCACACGCAAAAATGCCGAACCCAATCCTCCTTAATTGTAAACATAAACACTATTCTCGTCATTCCAAGGCTTTACACACCAATTCTGAGCTCTGTAAACATGAACTCTTAATAATTGAAAGGACAGTCCCGTGAAAACGCCACCGGAAGTACCCGGACTTGGAAACATTACCAGTATTTTCGTCATTCCACAGCTTTCCCCCGGAAACCTCCGTGATTGAATACGACATTAAATGTAGTAAGAATCTGTTTACGTGTACTTGAAGAGTATTTTCCACGTTTTTAATCATTTTTGGGAACTATCATTGTGTATTTTAACATTTTTACCAAAATTAGGCAGTTTGCTTAGAAGTATTTACTAGAACCGTCTCCATTTTCACTGAATCACCAAAAAAGAAGGCCAAACCCATTCCTCCTATATTGTAAACATAAACACCATTCTCGTCATTCCAAGGCTTTACACACCAATTCTGAGCTCTGTAAACATGAACTCTTAATAATTGAAAGCACAGTCCTGTGAAATCGCCACCCGAAGTACCCGGATTTGTAAACATTACCAGTATTTTCGTCATTTCACAGCTTTCCACGGGAAACCTCTGTGATTGAATTCGACAGTAAATGTAGTAAGAATCTATTTACGTGTACTTGAGGTGTTTATTACACGTTCTTAATCATTTCTGGGAACTCTCATTGTGTATTTTAACAGTTTTACCAAAATTAGGCAGTTTGCTTAGAAGTATTTACTAGAACCGTCACCATTTTAACTGATTCACACACAAAATCGCCGAACCCAATCCTCCTTAATTGTAAACATAAACACTATTCTCGTCATTCCAAGGCTTTACACACCAATTCTGAGCTCTGTAAACATGAACTCTTAATAATTGAAAGCACAGTCCTGTGAAATCGCCACCCGAAGTACCCAGATTTGTAAACATTACCAGTATTTTCGTCATTTCACAGCTTTCCACGGGAAACCTCTGTGATTGAATTCGACAGTAAATGTAGTAAGAATCTATTTACGTGTACTTGAGGTGTTTATTACACGTTCTTAATCATTTCTGGGAACTCTCATTGTGTATTTTAACAGTTTTACCAAAATTAGGCAGTTTGCTTAGAAGTATTTACTAGAACCGTCACCATTTTAACTGAATCACAAAAAAAAAACGCCGAACCCAATCCTCCTATATTGTAAACATAAACACTATTCTCGTCATTCCAAGGCTTTACACACCAATTCTGAGCTCTGTAAACATGAACTCTTAATAATTGAAAGCACAGTCCCGTGAAAACGCCACCCGAAGTACCCGGAGTTGTAAATATTACCAGTATTTTCGTCATTTCATGGCTTTCCACGGGAAACCTCTGTGATTGAATTCGACAGTAAATGTAGTAAGAATCTATTTACGTGTACTTGAGATGTTTATTACACGTTCTTAATCATTTCTGGGAACTCTCATTGTGTATTTTAACAGTTTTACCAAAATTAGGCAGTTTGCTTAGAAGTATTTACTAGAACCGTCACCATTTTAACTGATTCACACACAAAAACGCCGAACCCAATCCTCCTTAATTGTAAACATAAACACTATTCTGGTCATTCCAAGGCTTTACACACCAATTCTGAGCTCTGTAAACATGAACTCTTAATAATTGAAAGCACAGTCCTGTGAAAACGCCACCCGAAGTACCCGGATTTGTAAACATTACCAGTATTTTCATCATTTCAAAGCTTTCCACGGGAAACCACTGTGATTGAATTCGACAGTAAATGTAGTAAGAATCTATTTATGTGTACTTGAGGTGTTTATTACACGTTCTCAATCATTTCTGGGAACTCTCATTGTGTATTTTAACAGTTTTACCAAAATTAGGCAGTTTGCTTAGATGTATTTACTAGAACCGTCACCATTGTAACTGATTCACACACAAAAATGCCGAACCCAATCCTCCTTATTTGTAAACATAAACACTATTCTCGTCATTCCAAGGCTTTACACACCAATTCTGAGCTCTGTAAACATGAACTCTTAATAATTGAAAGCACAGTCCTGTGAAAACGCCACCCGAAGTACCCGGATTTGTAAACATTACCAGTATTTTCGTCATTTCACAGCTTTCCACGGGAAACCTCTGTGATTGAATTCGACAGTAAATGTAGTAAGAATCTATTTACGTGTACTTGAGATGTTTATTACACGTTCTTAATCATTTCTGGGAACTCTCATTGTGTATTTTAACAGTTTTACCAAAATTAGGCAGTTTGCTTAGAAGTATTTACTAGAACCGTCACCATTTTAACTGATTCACACGCAAAAATGCCGAACCCAATCCTCCTTAATTGTAAACATAAACACTATTCTCGTCATTCCAAGGCTTTACACACCAATTCTGAGCTCTGTAAACATGAACTCTTAATAATTGAAAGGACAGTCCCGTGAAAACGCCACCGGAAGTACCCGGACTTGTAAACATTACCAGTATTTTCGTCATTCCACAGCTTTCCCCTGGAAACCTCCGTGATTGAATACGACATTAAATGTAGTAAGAATCTGTTTACGTGTTCTTGAAGAGTATTATCCAAGTTTTTAATCATTTCTGGGAACTATCATTGTGTATTTTAACAGTTTTACCAAAATTAGGCAGTTTGCTTAGAAGTATTTACTAGAACCGTCTCCATTTTCACTGAATCACCAAAAAAGAACGCCAAAACCATTCCTCCTATATTGTAAACATAAACACCACTATCGTCATTCCAAGGCTTTACACACCAATTCTGAGCTCTGTAAACATGAACTCTTAATAATTGAAAGCACAGTCCCGTGAAAACGCCACCCGAAGTACCCGAATTTGTAAACATTACCAGTATTTTCGTCATTTCACAGCTTTCCACGGGAAACTTCTGTGATTGAATTCGACAGTAAATGTAGTAAGAATCTATTTACGTGTACTTGAGATGTTTATTACACGTTCTTAATCATTTCTGGGAACTCTCATTGTGTATTTTAACAGTTTTACCAAAATTAGGCAGTTTGCTTAGAAGTATTTACTAGAACCGTCACCATTTTAACTGATTCACACGCAAAAATGCCGAACCCAATCCTCCTTAATTGTAAACATAAACACTATTCTCGTCATTCCAAGGCTTTACACACCAATTCTGAGCTCTGTAAACATGAACTCTTAATAATTGAAAGGACAGTCCCGTGAAAACGCCACCGGAAGTACCCGGACTTGGAAACATTACCAGTATTTTCGTCATTCCACAGCTTTCCCCCGGAAACCTCCGTGATTGAATACGACATTAAATGTAGTAAGAATCTGTTTACGTGTACTTGAAGAGTATTTTCCACGTTTTTAATCATTTTTGGGAACTATCATTGTGTATTTTAACATTTTTACCAAAATTAGGCAGTTTGCTTAGAAGTATTTACTAGAACCGTCTCCATTTTCACTGAATCACCAAAAAAGAAGGCCAAACCCATTCCTCCTATATTGTAAACATAAACACCATTCTCGTCATTCCAAGGCTTTACACACCAATTCTGAGCTCTGTAAACATGAACTCTTAATAATTGAAAGCACAGTCCTGTGAAATCGCCACCCGAAGTACCCGGATTTGTAAACATTACCAGTATTTTCGTCATTTCACAGCTTTCCACGGGAAACCTCTGTGATTGAATTCGACAGTAAATGTAGTAAGAATCTATTTACGTGTACTTGAGGTGTTTATTACACGTTCTTAATCATTTCTGGGAACTCTCATTGTGTATTTTAACAGTTTTACCAAAATTAGGCAGTTTGCTTAGAAGTATTTACTAGAACCGTCACCATTTTAACTGATTCACACACAAAATCGCCGAACCCAATCCTCCTTAATTGTAAACATAAACACTATTCTCGTCATTCCAAGGCTTTACACACCAATTCTGAGCTCTGTAAACATGAACTCTTAATAATTGAAAGCACAGTCCTGTGAAATCGCCACCCGAAGTACCCAGATTTGTAAACATTACCAGTATTTTCGTCATTTCACAGCTTTCCACGGGAAACCTCTGTGATTGAATTCGACAGTAAATGTAGTAAGAATCTATTTACGTGTACTTGAGGTGTTTATTACACGTTCTTAATCATTTCTGGGAACTCTCATTGTGTATTTTAACAGTTTTACCAAAATTAGGCAGTTTGCTTAGAAGTATTTACTAGAACCGTCACCATTTTAACTGAATCACAAAAAAAAAACGCCGAACCCAATCCTCCTATATTGTAAACATAAACACTATTCTCGTCATTCCAAGGCTTTACACACCAATTCTGAGCTCTGTAAACATGAACTCTTAATAATTGAAAGCACAGTCCCGTGAAAACGCCACCCGAAGTACCCGGAGTTGTAAATATTACCAGTATTTTCGTCATTTCATGGCTTTCCACGGGAAACCTCTGTGATTGAATTCGACAGTAAATGTAGTAAGAATCTATTTACGTGTACTTGAGGTGTTTATTACACGTTCTTAATCATTTCTGGGAACTCTCATTGTGTATTTTAACAGTTTTACCAAAATTAGGCAGTTTGCTTAGAAGTATTTACTAGAACCGTCACCATTTTAACTGATTCACACACAAAAACGCCGAACCCAATCCTCCTTAATTGTAAACATAAACACTATTCTGGTCATTCCAAGGCTTTACACACCAATTCTGAGCTCTGTAAACATGAACTCTTAATAATTGAAAGCACAGTCCTGTGAAAACGCCACCCGAAGTACCCGGATTTGTAAACATTACCAGTATTTTCATCATTTCAAAGCTTTCCACGGGAAACCACTGTGATTGAATTCGACAGTAAATGTAGTAAGAATCTATTTATGTGTACTTGAGGTGTTTATTACACGTTCTCAATCATTTCTGGGAACTCTCATTGTGTATTTTAACAGTTTTACCAAAATTAGGCAGTTTGCTTAGATGTATTTACTAGAACCGTCACCATTGTAACTGATTCACACACAAAAATGCCGAACCCAATCCTCCTTATTTGTAAACATAAACACTATTCTCGTCATTCCAAGGCTTTACACACCAATTCTGAGCTCTGTAAACATGAACTCTTAATAATTGAAAGCACAGTCCTGTGAAAACGCCACCCGAAGTACCCGGATATGTAAACATTACCAGTATTTTCGTCATTTCACAGCTTTCCACGGGAAACCTCTGTGATTGAATTCGACAGTAAATGTAGTAAGAATCTATTTACGTGTACTTGAGATGTTTATTACACGTTCTTAATCATTTCTGGGAACTCTCATTGTGTATTTTAACAGTTTTACCAAAATTAGGCAGTTTGCTTAGAAGTATTTACTAGAACCGTCACCATTTTAACTGATTCACACGCAAAAATGCCGAACCCAATCCTCCTTAATTGTAAACATAAACACTATTCTCGTCATTCCAAGGCTTTACACACCAATTCTGAGCTCTGTAAACATGAACTCTTAATAATTGAAAGGACAGTCCCGTGAAAACGCCACCGGAAGTACCCGGACTTGTAAACATTACCAGTATTTTCGTCATTCCACAGCTTTCCCCTGGAAACCTCCGTGATTGAATACGACATTAAATGTAGTAAGAATCTGTTTACGTGTTCTTGAAGAGTATTATCCAAGTTTTTAATCATTTCTGGGAACTATCATTGTGTATTTTAACAGTTTTACCAAAATTAGGCAGTTTGCTTAGAAGTATTTACTAGAACCGTCTCCATTTTCACTGAATCACCAAAAAAGAACGCCAAAACCATTCCTCCTATATTGTAAACATAAACACCACTATCGTCATTCCAAGGCTTTACACACCAATTCTGAGCTCTGTAAACATGAACTCTTAATAATTGAAAGCACAGTCCCGTGAAAACGCCACCCGAAGTACCCGAATTTGTAAACATTACCAGTATTTTCGTCATTTCACAGCTTTCCACGGGAAACCTCTGTGATTGAATTCGACAGTAAATGTAGTAAGAATCTATTTACGTGTACTTGAGATGTTTATTACACGTTCTTAATCATTTCTGGGAACTCTCATTGTGTATTTTAACAGTTTTACCAAAATTAGGCAGTTTGCTTAGAAGTATTTACTAGAACCGTCACCATTTTAACTGATTCACACGCAAAAATGCCGAACCCAATCCTCCTTAATTGTAAACATAAACACTATTCTCGTCATTCCAAGGCTTTACACACCAATTCTGAGCTCTGTAAACATGAACTCTTAATAATTGAAAGGACAGTCCCGTGAAAACGCCACCGGAAGTACCCGGACTTGGAAACATTACCAGTATTTTCGTCATTCCACAGCTTTCCCCCGGAAACCTCCGTGATTGAATACGACATTAAATGTAGTAAGAATCTGTTTACGTGTACTTGAAGAGTATTTTCCACGTTTTTAATCATTTTTGGGAACTATCATTGTGTATTTTAACATTTTTACCAAAATTAGGCAGTTTGCTTAGAAGTATTTACTAGAACCGTCTCCATTTTCACTGAATCACCAAAAAAGAAGGCCAAACCCATTCCTCCTATATTGTAAACATAAACACCATTCTCGTCATTCCAAGGCTTTACACACCAATTCTGAGCTCTGTAAACATGAACTCTTAATAATTGAAAGCACAGTCCTGTGAAATCGCCACCCGAAGTACCCGGATTTGTAAACATTACCAGTATTTTCGTCATTTCACAGCTTTCCACGGGAAACCTCTGTGATTGAATTCGACAGTAAATGTAGTAAGAATCTATTTACGTGTACTTGAGGTGTTTATTACACGTTCTTAATCATTTCTGGGAACTCTCATTGTGTATTTTAACAGTTTTACCAAAATTAGGCAGTTTGCTTAGAAGTATTTACTAGAACCGTCACCATTTTAACTGATTCACACACAAAATCGCCGAACCCAATCCTCCTTAATTGTAAACATAAACACTATTCTCGTCATTCCAAGGCTTTACACACCAATTCTGAGCTCTGTAAACATGAACTCTTAATAATTGAAAGCACAGTCCTGTGAAATCGCCACCCGAAGTACCCAGATTTGTAAACATTACCAGTATTTTCGTCATTTCACAGCTTTCCACGGGAAACCTCTGTGATTGAATTCGACAGTAAATGTAGTAAGAATCTATTTACGTGTACTTGAGGTGTTTATTACACGTTCTTAATCATTTCTGGGAACTCTCATTGTGTATTTTAACAGTTTTACCAAAATTAGGCAGTTTGCTTAGAAGTATTTACTAGAACCGTCACCATTTTAACTGAATCACAAAAAAAAAACGCCGAACCCAATCCTCCTATATTGTAAACATAAACACTATTCTCGTCATTCCAAGGCTTTACACACCAATTCTGAGCTCTGTAAACATGAACTCTTAATAATTGAAAGCACAGTCCCGTGAAAACGCCACCCGAAGTACCCGGAGTTGTAAATATTACCAGTATTTTCGTCATTTCATGGCTTTCCACGGGAAACCTCTGTGATTGAATTCGACAGTAAATGTAGTAAGAATCTATTTACGTGTACTTGAGGTGTTTATTACACGTTCTTAATCATTTCTGGGAACTCTCATTGTGTATTTTAACAGTTTTACCAAAATTAGGCAGTTTGCTTAGAAGTATTTACTAGAACCGTCACCATTTTAACTGATTCACACACAAAAACGCCGAACCCAATCCTCCTTAATTGTAAACATAAACACTATTCTGGTCATTCCAAGGCTTTACACACCAATTCTGAGCTCTGTAAACATGAACTCTTAATAATTGAAAGCACAGTCCTGTGAAAACGCCACCCGAAGTACCCGGATTTGTAAACATTACCAGTATTTTCATCATTTCAAAGCTTTCCACGGGAAACCACTGTGATTGAATTCGACAGTAAATGTAGTAAGAATCTATTTACGTGTACTTGAGGTGTTTATTACACGTTCTTAATCATTTCTGGGAACTCTCATTGTGTATTTTAACAGTTTTACCAAAATTAGGCAGTTTGCTTAGAAGTATTTACTAGAACCGTCACCATTTTAACTGAATCACAAAAAAAAAACGCCGAAACCAATCCTCCTATATTGTAAACATAAACACTATTCTCGTCATTCCAAGGCTTTACACACCAATTCTGAGCTCTGTAAACATGAACTCTTAATAATTGAAAGCACAGTCCTGTGAAAACGCCACCCGAAGTACCCGGATTTGTAAACATTACCAGTATTTTCATCATTTCAAAGCTTTCCACGGGAAACCACTGTGATTGAATTCGACAGTAAATGTAGTAAGAATCTATTTATGTGTACTTGAGGTGTTTATTACACGTTCTCAATCATTTCTGGGAACTCTCATTGTGTATTTTAACAGTTTTACCAAAATTAGGCAGTTTGCTTAGATGTATTTACTAGAACCGTCACCATTGTAACTGATTCACACACAAAAATGCCGAACCCAATCCTCCTTATTTGTAAACATAAACACTATTCTCGTCATTCCAAGGCTTTACACACCAATTCTGAGCTCTGTAAACATGAACTCTTAATAATTGAAAGCACAGTCCTGTGAAAACGCCACCCGAAGTACCCGGATTTGTAAACATTACCAGTATTTTCGTCATTTCACAGCTTTCCACGGGAAACCTCTGTGATTGAATTCGACAGTAAATGTAGTAAGAATCTATTTACGTGTACTTGAGATGTTTATTACACGTTCTTAATCATTTCTGGGAACTCTCATTGTGTATTTTAACAGTTTTACCAAAATTAGGCAGTTTGCTTAGAAGTATTTACTAGAACCGTCACCATTTTAACTGATTCACACGCAAAAATGCCGAACCCAATCCTCCTTAATTGTAAACATAAACACTATTCTCGTCATTCCAAGGCTTTACACACCAATTCTGAGCTCTGTAAACATGAACTCTTAATAATTGAAAGGACAGTCCCGTGAAAACGCCACCGGAAGTACCCGGACTTGTAAACATTACCAGTATTTTCGTCATTCCACAGCTTTCCCCTGGAAACCTCCGTGATTGAATACGACATTAAATGTAGTAAGAATCTGTTTACGTGTTCTTGAAGAGTATTATCCAAGTTTTTAATCATTTCTGGGAACTATCATTGTGTATTTTAACAGTTTTACCAAAATTAGGCAGTTTGCTTAGAAGTATTTACTAGAACCGTCTCCATTTTCACTGAATCACCAAAAAAGAACGCCAAAACCATTCCTCCTATATTGTAAACATAAACACCACTATCGTCATTCCAAGGCTTTACACACCAATTCTGAGCTCTGTAAACATGAACTCTTAATAATTGAAAGCACAGTCCCGTGAAAACGCCACCCGAAGTACCCGAATTTGTAAACATTACCAGTATTTTCGTCATTTCACAGCTTTCCACGGGAAACCTCTGTGATTGAATTCGACAGTAAATGTAGTAAGAATCTATTTACGTGTACTTGAGATGTTTATTACACGTTCTTAATCATTTCTGGGAACTCTCATTGTGTATTTTAACAGTTTTACCAAAATTAGGCAGTTTGCTTAGAAGTATTTACTAGAACCGTCACCATTTTAACTGATTCACACGCAAAAATGCCGAACCCAATCCTCCTTAATTGTAAACATAAACACTATTCTCGTCATTCCAAGGCTTTACACACCAATTCTGAGCTCTGTAAACATGAACTCTTAATAATTGAAAGGACAGTCCCGTGAAAACGCCACCGGAAGTACCCGGACTTGGAAACATTACCAGTATTTTCGTCATTCCACAGCTTTCCCCCGGAAACCTCCGTGATTGAATACGACATTAAATGTAGTAAGAATCTGTTTACGTGTACTTGAAGAGTATTTTCCACGTTTTTAATCATTTTTGGGAACTATCATTGTGTATTTTAACATTTTTACCAAAATTAGGCAGTTTGCTTAGAAGTATTTACTAGAACCGTCTCCATTTTCACTGAATCACCAAAAAAGAAGGCCAAACCCATTCCTCCTATATTGTAAACATAAACACCATTCTCGTCATTCCAAGGCTTTACACACCAATTCTGAGCTCTGTAAACATGAACTCTTAATAATTGAAAGCACAGTCCTGTGAAATCGCCACCCGAAGTACCCGGATTTGTAAACATTACCAGTATTTTCGTCATTTCACAGCTTTCCACGGGAAACCTCTGTGATTGAATTCGACAGTAAATGTAGTAAGAATCTATTTACGTGTACTTGAGGTGTTTATTACACGTTCTTAATCATTTCTGGGAACTCTCATTGTGTATTTTAACAGTTTTACCAAAATTAGGCAGTTTGCTTAGAAGTATTTACTAGAACCGTCACCATTTTAACTGATTCACACACAAAATCGCCGAACCCAATCCTCCTTAATTGTAAACATAAACACTATTCTCGTCATTCCAAGGCTTTACACACCAATTCTGAGCTCTGTAAACATGAACTCTTAATAATTGAAAGCACAGTCCTGTGAAATCGCCACCCGAAGTACCCAGATTTGTAAACATTACCAGTATTTTCGTCATTTCACAGCTTTCCACGGGAAACCTCTGTGATTGAATTCGACAGTAAATGTAGTAAGAATCTATTTACGTGTACTTGAGGTGTTTATTACACGTTCTTAATCATTTCTGGGAACTCTCATTGTGTATTTTAACAGTTTTACCAAAATTAGGCAGTTTGCTTAGAAGTATTTACTAGAACCGTCACCATTTTAACTGAATCACAAAAAAAAAACGCCGAACCCAATCCTCCTATATTGTAAACATAAACACTATTCTCGTCATTCCAAGGCTTTACACACCAATTCTGAGCTCTGTAAACATGAACTCTTAATAATTGAAAGCACAGTCCCGTGAAAACGCCACCCGAAGTACCCGGAGTTGTAAATATTACCAGTATTTTCGTCATTTCATGGCTTTCCACGGGAAACCTCTGTGATTGAATTCAACAGTAAATGTAGTAAGAATCTATTTACGTGTACTTGAGGTGTTTATTACACGTTCTTAATCATTTCTGGGAACTCTCATTGTGTATTTTAACAGTTTTACCAAAATTAGGCAGTTTGCTTAGAAGTATTTACTAGAACCGTCACCATTTTAACTGATTCACACACAAAAACGCCGAACCCAATCCTCCTTAATTGTAAACATAAACACTATTCTGGTCATTCCAAGGCTTTACACACCAATTCTGAGCTCTGTAAACATGAACTCTTAATAATTGAAAGCACAGTCCTGTGAAAACGCCACCCGAAGTACCCGGATTTGTAAACATTACCAGTATTTTCATCATTTCAAAGCTTTCCACGGGAAACCACTGTGATTGAATTCGACAGTAAATGTAGTAAGAATCTATTTACGTGTACTTGAGGTGTTTATTACACGTTCTTAATCATTTCTGGGAACTCTCATTGTGTATTTTAACAGTTTTACCAAAATTAGGCAGTTTGCTTAGAAGTATTTACTAGAACCGTCACCATTTTAACTGAATCACAAAAAAAAAACGCCGAACCCAATCCTCCTATATTGTAAACATAAACACTATTCTCGTCATTCCAAGGCTTTACACACCAATTCTGAGCTCTGTAAACATGAACTCTTAATAATTGAAAGCACAGTCCTGTGAAAACGCCACCCGAAGTACCCGGATTTGTAAACATTACCAGTATTTTCGTCATTTCACAGCTTTCCACGGGAAACCTCTGTGATTGAATTCGACAGTAAATGTAGTAAGAATCTATTTACGTGTACTTGAGGTGTTTATTACACGTTCTTAATCATTTCTGGAAACTCTCATTGTGTATTTTAACAGTTTTACCAAAATTAGGCAGTTTGCTTAGAAGTATTTACTAGAACCGTCACCATTTTAACTGAATCACAAAAAAAAAACCCCGAACCCAATCCTCCTATATTGTAAACATAAACACTATTCTCGTCATTCCAAGGCTTTACACACCAATTCTGAGCTCTGTAAACATGAACTCTTAATAATTGAAAGCACAGTCCCGTGAAAACGCCACCCGAAGTACCCGGAGTTGTAAATATTACCAGTATTTTCGTCATTTCAGGGCTTTCCACAGGAAACCTCTGTAATTGAATTCGACAGTAAATGTAGTAAGAATCTATTTATGTGTACTTGAGGTGTTTATTACACGTTCTTAATCATTTCTGGGAACTCTCATTGTGTGTTTTAACAGTTTTACCAAAATTAGGCAGTTTGCTTAGATGTATTTACTAGAACCGTCACCTTTTTAACTGATTCACACACAAAAATGCCGAACCCAATCCTCCTTAATTGTAAACATAAACACTATTCTCGTCATTCCAAGGCTTTACACACCAATTCTGAGCTCTGTAAACATGAACTCTTAATAATTGAAAGGACAGTCCCGTGAAAACGCCACTCGAAGTACCCGAATTTGTAAACATTACCAGTATTTTCGTCATTTCACAGCTTTCCACGGGAAACCTCTGTGATTGAATTCGACAGTAAATGTAGTAAGAATCTATTTACGTGTACTTGAGGTGTTTATTACACGTTCTTAGTCATTTCTGGGAACTCTCATTGTGTATTTTAACAGTTTTACCAAAATTAGGCAGTTTGCTTAGAAGTATTTACTAGAACCGTCACCATTTTAACTGATTCACACACAAAAACGCCGAACCCAATCCTCCTTAATTGTAAACATAAACACTATTCTCGTCATTCTAAGGCTTTACACACCAATTCTGAGCTCTGTAAACATGAACTCTTAATAATTGAAAGCACAGTCCCGTGAAAACGCCACCCGAAGTACCCGGAGTTGTAAATATTACCAGTATTTTCGTCATTTCATGGCTTTCCACGGGAAACCTCTGTAATTGAATTCGACAGTAAATGTAGTAAGAATCTATTTATGTGTACTTGAAGAGTATTTTCCACGTTTTTAATCATTTCTGGGAACTATCATTGTGTATTTTTACAGTTTTACCAAAATTAGGCAGTTTGCTTAGAAGTATTTACTAGAACCGTCTCCATTTTCACTGAATCACCAAAAAAGAACACCAAAACCATTCCTCCTATATTGTAAACATAAACACCACTATCGTCATTCCAAGGCTTTACACACCAATTCTGAGCTCTGTAAACATGAACTCTTAATAATTGAAAGCACAGTCCCGTGAAAACGCCACCCGAAGTACCCGAATTTGTAAACATTACCAGTATTTTCGTCATTTCACAGCTTTCCACGGGAAAATTCTGTGATTGAATTCGACAGTAAATGTAGTAAGAATCTATTTACGTGTACTTGAGATGTTTATTACACGTTCTTAATCATTTCTGGGAACTCTCATTGTGTATTTTAACAGTTTTACCAAAATTAGGCAGTTTGCTTAGAAGTATTTACTAGAACCATCACCATTTTAACTGATTCACACGCGAAAATGCCGAACCCAATCCTCCTTAATTGTAAACATAAACACTATTCTCGTCATTCCAAGGCTTTACACACCAATTCTGAGCTCTGTAAACATGAACTCTTAATAATTGAAAGCACAGTCCCGTGAAAACGCCACCCGAAGTACCCGAATTTGTAATCATTACCAGTATTTTCGTCATTTCACAGCTTTCCACGGGAAAATTCTGTGATTGAATTCGACAGTAAATGTAGTAAGAATCTATTTACGTGTACTTGAGATGTTTATTACACGTTCTTAATCATTTCTGGGAACTCTCATTGTGTATTTTAACAGTTTTACCAAAATTAGGCAGTTTGCTTAGAAGTATTTACTAGAACCATCACCATTTTAACTGATTCACACGCGAAAATGCCGAACCCAATCCTCCTTAATTGTAAACATAAACACTATTCTCGTCATTCCAAGGCTTTACACACCAATTCTGAGGTCTGTAAACATGAACTCTTAATAATTGAAAGGACAGTCCCGTGAAAACGCCACCGGAAGTACCCGGACTTGTAAACATTACCAGTATTTTCGTCATTCCACAGCTTTCCCCTGGAAACCTCCGTGATTGAATACGACATTAAATGTAGTAAGAATCTGTTTACGTGTACTTGAAGAGTTTTTTCCACGTTTTTAATCATTTCTGGGAACTATCATTGTGTATTTTAACAGTTTTACCAAAATTAGGCAGTTTGCTTAGAAGTATTTACTAGAACCGTCTCCATTTTCACTGAATCACCAAAAAAGAAGGCCAAACCCATTCCTCCTATATTGTAAACATAAACACCATTCTCGTCATTCCAAGGCTTTACACACCAATTCTGAGCTCTGTAAACATGAACTCTTAATAATTGAAAGCACAGTCCCGTGAAAACGCCACTCGAAGTACCCGAATTTGTAAACATTACCAGTATTTTCGTCATTTCACAGCTTTCCACGGGAAACCTCTGTGATTGAATTCGACAGTAAATGTAGTAAGAATCTATTTACGTGTACTTGAGGTGTTTATTACACGCTCTTAATCATTTCTGGGAACTCTCATTGTGTATTTTAACAGTTTTACCAAAATTAGGCAGTTTGCTTAGAAGTATTTACTAGAACCGTCACCATTTTAACTGATTCACACACAAAAACGCCGAACCCAATCCTCCTTAATTGTAAACATAAACACTATTCTCGTCATTCCAAGGCTTTACACACCAATTCTGAGCTCTGTAAACATGAACTCTTAATAATTGAAAGCACAGTCCTGTGAAATCGCCACCCGAAGTACCCGGATTTGTAAACATTACCAGTATTTTCGTCATTTCACAGCTTTCCACGGGAAACCTCTGTGATTGAATTCGACAGTAAATGTAGTAAGAATCTATTTACGTGTACTTGAGGTGTTTATTACACGTTCTTAATCATTTCTGGGAACTCTCATTGTGTGTTTTAACAGTTTTACCAAAATTAGGCAGTTTGCTTAGATGTATTTACTAGAACCGTCACCATTTTAACTGATTCACACACAAAAATGCCGAACCCAAACCTCCTTAATTGTAAACATAAACACTATTCTCGTCATTCCAAGGCTTTACACACCAATTCTGAGCTCTGTAAACATGAACTCTTAATAATTGAAAGGACAGTCCCGTGAAAACGCCACCGGAAGTACCCGGACTTGTAAACATTACCAGTATTTTCGTCATTCCACAGCTTTCCCCTGGAAACCTCCGTGATTGAATACGACATTAAATGTAGTAAGAATCTGTTTACGTGTTCTTGAAGAGTATTTTCCACGTTTTTAATCATTTCTGGGAACTATCATTGTGTATTTTAACAGTTTTACCAAAATTAGGCAGTTTGCTTAGAAGTATTTACTAGAACCGTCTCCATTTTCACTGAATCACCAAAAAAGAACGCCAAAACCATTCCTCCTATATTGTAAACATAAACACCACTATCGTCATTCCAAGGCTTTACACACCAATTCTGAGCTCTGTAAACATGAACTCTTAATAATTGAAAGCACAGTCCCGTGAAAACGCCACCCGAAGTACCCGAATTTGTAAACATTACCAGTATTTTCGTCATTTCACAGCTTTCCACGGGAAACCTCTGTGATTGAATTCGACAGTAAATGTAGTAAGAATCTATTTACGTGTACTTGAGATGTTTATTACACGTTCTTAATCATTTCTGGGAACTCTCATTGTGTATTTTAACAGTTTTACCAAAATTAGGCAGTTTGCTTAGAAGTATTTACTAGAACCGTCACCATTTTAACTGATTCACACGCAAAAATGCCGAACCCAATCCTCCTTAATTGTAAACATAAACACTATTCTCGTCATTCCAAGGCTTTACACACCAATTCTGAGCTCTGTAAACATGAACTCTTAATAATTGAAAGGACAGTCCCGTGAAAACGCCACCGGAAGTACCCGGACTTGTAAACATTACCAGTATTTTCGTCATTCCACAGCTTTCCCCTGGAAACCTCCGTGATTGAATACGACATTAAATGTAGTAAGAATCTGTTTACGTGTACTTGAAGAGTATTTTCCACGTTTTTAATCATTTCTGGGAACTATCATTGTGTATTTTAACAGTTTTACCAAAATTAGGCAGTTTGCTTAGAAGTATTTACTAGAACCGTCTCCATTTTCACTGAATCACCAAAAAAGAAGGCCAAACCCATTCCTCCTATATTGTAAACATAAACACCATTCTCGTCATTCCAAGGCTTTACACACCAATTCTGAGCTCTGTAAACATGAACTCTTAATAATTGAAAGCACAGTCCCGTGAAAACGCCACTCGAAGTACCCGAATTTGTAAACATTACCAGTATTTTCGTCATTTCACAGCTTTCCACGGGAAACCTCTGTGATTGAATTCGACAGTAAATGTAGTAAGAATCTATTTACGTGTACTTGAGGTGTTTATTACACGTTCTTAATCATTTCTGGGAACTCTCATTGTGTATTTTAACAGTTTTACCAAAATTAGGCAGTTTGCTTAGAAGTATTTACTAGAACCGTCACCATTTTAACTGATTCACACACAAAAACGCCGAACCCAATCCTCCTTAATTGTAAACATAAACACTATTCTCGTCATTCCAAGGCTTTACACACCAATTCTGAGCTCTGTAAACATGAACTCTTAATAATTGAAAGCACAGTCCTGTGAAATCGCCACCCGAAGTACCCGGATTTGTAAACATTACCAGTATTTTCGTCATTTCACAGCTTTCCACGGGAAACCTCTGTGATTGAATTCGACAGTAAATGTAGTAAGAATCTATTTACGTGTACTTGAGGTGTTTATTACACGCTCTTAATCATTTCTGGGAACTCTCATTGTGTATTTTAACAGTTTTACCAAAATTAGGCAGTTTGCTTAGAAGTATTTACTAGAACCGTCACCATTTTAACTGATTCACACACAAAAACGCCGAACCCAATCCTCCTTAATTGTAAACATAAACACTATTCTCGTCATTCCAAGGCTTTACACACCAATTCTGAGCTCTGTAAACATGAACTCTTAATAATTGAAAGCACAGTCCTGTGAAATCGCCACCCGAAGTACCCGGATTTGTAAACATTACCAGTATTTTCGTCATTTCACAGCTTTCCACGGGAAACCTCTGTGATTGAATTCGACAGTAAATGTAGTAAGAATCTATTTACGTGTACTTGAGGTGTTTATTACACGTTCTTAATCATTTCTGGGAACTCTCATTGTGTATTTTAACAGTTTTACCAAAATTAGGCAGTTTGCTTAGAAGTATTTACTAGAACCGTCACCATTTTAACTGAATCACAAAAAAAAAACGCCGAACCCAATCCTCCTATATTGTAAACATAAACACTATTCTCGTCATTCCAAGGCTTTACACACCAATTCTGAGCTCTGTAAACATGAACTCTTAATAATTGAAAGCACAGTCCCGTGAAAACGCCACCCGAAGTACCCGGAGTTGTAAATATTACCAGTATTTTCGTCATTTCATGGCTTTCCACGGGAAACCTCTGTGATTGAATTCGACAGTAAATGTAGTAAGAATCTATTTACGTGTACTTGAGGTGTTTATTACACGTTCTTAATCATTTCTGGGAACTCTCATTGTGTATTTTAACAGTTTTACCAAAATTAGGCAGTTTGCTTAGAAGTATTTACTAGAACCGTCACCATTTTAACTGATTCACACACAAAAACGCCGAACCCAATCCTCCTTAATTGTAAACATAAACACTATTCTGGTCATTCCAAGGCTTTACACACCAATTCTGAGCTCTGTAAACATGAACTCTTAATAATTGAAAGCACAGTCCCGTGAAAACGCCACCCGAAGTACCCGAATTTGTAAACATTACCAGTATTTTCGTCATTTCACAGCTTTCCACGGGAAACCTCTGTGATTGAATTCGACAGTAAATGTAGTAAGAATCTATTTACGTGTACTTGAGGTGTTTATTACACGTTCTTAGTCATTTCTGGGAACTCTCATTGTGTATTTTAACAGTTTTACCAAAATTAGGCAGTTTGCTTAGAAGTATTTACTAGAACCGTCACCATTTTAACTGATTCACACACAAAAACGCCGAACCCAATCCTCCTTAATTGTAAACATAAACACTATTCTCGTCATTCCAAGGCTTTACACACCAATTCTGAGCTCTGTAAACATGAACTCTTAATAATTGAAAGCACAGTCCTGTGAAATCGCCACCCGAAGTACCCGGATTTGTAAACATTACCAGTATTTTCGTCATTTCACAGCTTTCCACGGGAAACCTCTGTGATTGAATTCGACAGTAAATGTAGTAAGAATCTATTTACGTGTACTTGAGGTGTTTATTACACGTTCTTAATCATTTCTGGGAACTCTCATTGTGTATTTTAACAGTTTTACCAAAATTAGGCAGTTTGCTTAGAAGTATTTACTAGAACCGTCACCATTTTAACTGAATCACAAAAAAAAAAAACGCCGAACCCAATCCTCCTATATTGTAAACATAAACACTATTCTCGTCATTCCAAGGCTTTACACACCAATTATGAGCTCTGTAAACATGAACTCTTAATAACTGAAAGCACAGTCCCGTGAAAACGCCACCCGAAGTACCCGGAGTTGTAAATATTACCAGTATTTTCGTCATTTCACGGCTTTCCACGGGAAACCTCTGTAATTGAATTCGACAGTAAATGTAGTAAGAATCTATTTATGTGTACTGGAGGTGTTTATTACACGTTCTTAATCATTTCTGGGAACTCTCATTGTGTATTTTAACAGTTTTACCAAAATTAGGCAGTTTGCTTAGAAGCATTTACTAGAACCGTCACCATTTTAACTGATTCACATACAAAAATGCCGAACCCAATCCTCCTTAATTGTAAACATAAAGATTATTCTCGTGATTCCAAGGCTTTACACACCAATTCTGAGCTCTGTAAACATGAACTCTTAATAATTGGAAGCACAGTCCCGTGAAAACGCCACCCGAAGTACCCGGAGTTGTAAATATTACCAGTATTTTCATCATTTCATGGCTTTCCACGGGAAACCTCCTTGATTGAATTCGACAGTTAATGTATTAAGAACCTATTTACGTGTACTTGAGGTGTTTATTCCACGTTCTTAATCATTTCTGGGAACTCTCATTGTGTATTTTAACAGTTTTACCAAAATTAGGCAGTTCGCTTAGAAGCATTTACTAGAACCGTCACCATTTTAACTGATTCACACACAAAAATGCCGAACCCAATCCTCCTTAATTGTAAACAAAAACACTATTCTCGTGATTCCAAGGCGTTATACACCAATTCTGAGCTCTGTAAACATGAACTCTTAATAACTGAAAGGACAGTCCCGTGAAAACGCCACCGGAAGTACCCGGACTTGTAAACATTACCAGTATTTTCGTCATTCCACAGCTTTCCCCTGGAAACCTCCGTGATTGAATACGACATTAAATGTAGTAAGAATCTGTTTACGTGTACTTGAAGTGTTTTTTCCACGTTTTTAATAATTTCTGGGAACTATCATTGTGTATTTTAACAGTTTTACCAAAATTAGGCAGTTTGCTTAGAAGTATTTACTAGAACCGTCTCCATTTTAACTGAATCACCAAAAAAGAACGCCAAACCCATTCCTCCTATATTGTAAACATAAACACCATTCTCGTCATTCCAAGGCTTTACACACCAATTCTGAGCTCTGTAAACATGAACTCTTAATAATTGAAAGCACAGTCCCGTGAAAACGCCACCGGAAGTACCCGAATTTGTAAACATTACCAGTATTTTCGTCATTTCACAGATTTCCACGGGAAACCTCTGTGATTGAATTCGACAGTAAATGTAGTAAGAATCTATTTACGTGTACTTGAGGTGTTTATTACACGTTCTTAATCATTTCTGGGAACTCTCATTGTGTATTTTAACAGTTTTACCAAAATTAGGCAGTTTGCTTAGAAGTATTTACTAGAACCGTCACCATTTTAACTGATTCACACACAAAAACGCCGAACCCAATCCTCCTTAATTGTAAACATAAACACTATTCTCGTCATTCCAAGGCTTTACACACCAATTCTGAGCTCTGTAAACATGAACTCTTAATAATTGAAAGCACAGTCCTGTGAAATCGCCACCCGAAGTACCCGGATTTGTAAACATTACCAGTATTTTCGTCATTTCACAGCTTTCCACGGGAAACCTCTGTGATTGAATTCGACAGTAAATGTAGTAAGAATCTATTTACGTGTACTTGAGGTGTTTATTACACGTTCTTAATCATTTCTGGGAACTCTCATTGTGTGTTTTAACAGTTTTACCAAAATTAGGCAGTTTGCTTAGATGTATTTACTAGAACCGTCACCATTTTAACTGATTCACACACAAAAATGCCGAACCCAAACCTCCTTAATTGTAAACATAAACACTATTCTCGTCATTCCAAGGCTTTACACACCAATTCTGAGCTCTGTAAACATGAACTCTTAATAATTGAAAGGACAGTCCCGTGAAAACGCCACCGGAAGTACCCGGACTTGTAAACATTACCAGTATTTTCGTCATTCCACAGCTTTCCCCTGGAAACCTCCGTGATTGAATACGACATTAAATGTAGTAAGAATCTGTTTACGTGTTCTTGAAGAGTATTTTCCACGTTTTTAATCATTTCTGGGAACTATCATTGTGTATTTTAACAGTTTTACCAAAATTAGGCAGTTTGCTTAGAAGTATTTACTAGAACCGTCTCCATTTTCACTGAATCACCAAAAAAGAACGCCAAAACCATTCCTCCTATATTGTAAACATAAACACCACTATCGTCATTCCAAGGCTTTACACACCAATTCTGAGCTCTGTAAACATGAACTCTTAATAATTGAAAGCACAGTCCCGTGAAAACGCCACCCGAAGTACCCGAATTTGTAAACATTACCAGTATTTTCGTCATTTCACAGCTTTCCACGGGAAACCTCTGTGATTGAATTCGACAGTAAATGTAGTAAGAATCTATTTACGTGTACTTGAGATGTTTATTACACGTTCTTAATCATTTCTGGGAACTCTCATTGTGTATTTTAACAGTTTTACCAAAATTAGGCAGTTTGCTTAGAAGTATTTACTAGAACCGTCACCATTTTAACTGATTCACACGCAAAAATGCCGAACCCAATCCTCCTTAATTGTAAACATAAACACTATTCTCGTCATTCCAAGGCTTTACACACCAATTCTGAGCTCTGTAAACATGAACTCTTAATAATTGAAAGGACAGTCCCGTGAAAACGCCACCGGAAGTACCCGGACTTGTAAACATTACCAGTATTTTCGTCATTCCACAGCTTTCCCCTGGAAACCTCCGTGATTGAATACGACATTAAATGTAGTAAGAATCTGTTTACGTGTACTTGAAGAGTATTTTCCACGTTTTTAATCATTTCTGGGAACTATCATTGTGTATTTTAACAGTTTTACCAAAATTAGGCAGTTTGCTTAGAAGTATTTACTAGAACCGTCTCCATTTTCACTGAATCACCAAAAAAGAAGGCCAAACCCATTCCTCCTATATTGTAAACATAAACACCATTCTCGTCATTCCAAGGCTTTACACACCAATTCTGAGCTCTGTAAACATGAACTCTTAATAATTGAAAGCACAGTCCCGTGAAAACGCCACTCGAAGTACCCGAATTTGTAAACATTACCAGTATTTTCGTCATTTCACAGCTTTCCACGGGAAACCTCTGTGATTGAATTCGACAGTAAATGTAGTAAGAATCTATTTACGTGTACTTGAGGTGTTTATTACACGTTCTTAATCATTTCTGGGAACTCTCATTGTGTATTTTAACAGTTTTACCAAAATTAGGCAGTTTGCTTAGATGTATTTACTAGAACCGTCACCATTTTAACTGATTCACACACAAAAATGCCGAACCCAAACCTCCTTAATTGTAAACATAAACACTATTCTCGTCATTCCAAGGCTTTACACACCAATTCTGAGCTCTGTAAACATGAACTCTTAATAATTGAAAGGACAGTCCCGTGAAAACGCCACCGGAAGTACCCGGACTTGTAAACATTACCAGTATTTTCGTCATTCCACAGCTTTCCCCTGGAAACCTCCGTGATTGAATACGACATTAAATGTAGTAAGAATCTGTTTACGTGTTCTTGAAGAGTATTTTCCACGTTTTTAATCATTTCTGGGAACTATCATTGTGTATTTTAACAGTTTTACCAAAATTAGGCAGTTTGCTTAGAAGTATTTACTAGAACCGTCTCCATTTTCACTGAATCACCAAAAAAGAACGCCAAAACCATTCCTCCTATATTGTAAACATAAACACCACTATCGTCATTCCAAGGCTTTACACACCAATTCTGAGCTCTGTAAACATGAACTCTTAATAATTGAAAGCACAGTCCCGTGAAAACGCCACCCGAAGTACCCGAATTTGTAAACATTACCAGTATTTTCGTCATTTCACAGCTTTCCACGGGAAACCTCTGTGATTGAATTCGACAGTAAATGTAGTAAGAATCTATTTACGTGTACTTGAGATGTTTATTACACGTTCTTAATCATTTCTGGGAACTCTCATTGTGTATTTTAACAGTTTTACCAAAATTAGGCAGTTTGCTTAGAAGTATTTACTAGAACCGTCACCATTTTAACTGATTCACACGCAAAAATGCCGAACCCAATCCTCCTTAATTGTAAACATAAACACTATTCTCGTCATTCCAAGGCTTTACACACCAATTCTGAGCTCTGTAAACATGAACTCTTAATAATTGAAAGGACAGTCCCGTGAAAACGCCACCGGAAGTACCCGGACTTGTAAACATTACCAGTATTTTCGTCATTCCACAGCTTTCCCCTGGAAACCTCCGTGATTGAATACGACATTAAATGTAGTAAGAATCTGTTTACGTGTACTTGAAGAGTATTTTCCACGTTTTTAATCATTTCTGGGAACTATCATTGTGTATTTTAACAGTTTTACCAAAATTAGGCAGTTTGCTTAGAAGTATTTACTAGAACCGTCTCCATTTTCACTGAATCACCAAAAAAGAAGGCCAAACCCATTCCTCCTATATTGTAAACATAAACACCATTCTCGTCATTCCAAGGCTTTACACACCAATTCTGAGCTCTGTAAACATGAACTCTTAATAATTGAAAGCACAGTCCCGTGAAAACGCCACTCGAAGTACCCGAATTTGTAAACATTACCAGTATTTTCGTCATTTCACAGCTTTCCACGGGAAACCTCTGTGATTGAATTCGACAGTAAATGTAGTAAGAATCTATTTACGTGTACTTGAGGTGTTTATTACACGTTCTTAATCATTTCTGGGAACTCTCATTGTGTATTTTAACAGTTTTACCAAAATTAGGCAGTTTGCTTAGAAGTATTTACTAGAACCGTCACCATTTTAACTGATTCACACACAAAAACGCCGAACCCAATCCTCCTTAATTGTAAACATAAACACTATTCTCGTCATTCCAAGGCTTTACACACCAATTCTGAGCTCTGTAAACATGAACTCTTAATAATTGAAAGCACAGTCCTGTGAAATCGCCACCCGAAGTACCCGGATTTGTAAACATTACCAGTATTTTCGTCATTTCACAGCTTTCCACGGGAAACCTCTGTGATTGAATTCGACAGTAAATGTAGTAAGAATCTATTTACGTGTACTTGAGGTGTTTATTACACGCTCTTAATCATTTCTGGGAACTCTCATTGTGTATTTTAACAGTTTTACCAAAATTAGGCAGTTTGCTTAGAAGTATTTACTAGAACCGTCACCATTTTAACTGATTCACACACAAAAACGCCGAACCCAATCCTCCTTAATTGTAAACATAAACACTATTCTCGTCATTCCAAGGCTTTACACACCAATTCTGAGCTCTGTAAACATGAACTCTTAATAATTGAAAGCACAGTCCTGTGAAATCGCCACCCGAAGTACCCGGATTTGTAAACATTACCAGTATTTTCGTCATTTCACAGCTTTCCACGGGAAACCTCTGTGATTGAATTCGACAGTAAATGTAGTAAGAATCTATTTACGTGTACTTGAGGTGTTTATTACACGTTCTTAATCATTTCTGGGAACTCTCATTGTGTATTTTAACAGTTTTACCAAAATTAGGCAGTTTGCTTAGAAGTATTTACTAGAACCGTCACCATTTTAACTGAATCACAAAAAAAAAAACGCCGAACCCAATCCTCCTATATTGTAAACATAAACACTATTCTCGTCATTCCAAGGCTTTACACACCAATTCTGAGCTCTGTAAACATGAACTCTTAATAATTGAAAGCACAGTCCCGTGAAAACGCCACCCGAAGTACCCGGAGTTGTAAATATTACCAGTATTTTCGTCATTTCATGGCTTTCCACGGGAAACCTCTGTGATTGAATTCGACAGTAAATGTAGTAAGAATCTATTTACGTGTACTTGAGGTGTTTATTACACGTTCTTAATCATTTCTGGGAACTCTCATTGTGTATTTTAACAGTTTTACCAAAATTAGGCAGTTTGCTTAGAAGTATTTACTAGAACCGTCACCATTTTAACTGATTCACACACAAAAACGCCGAACCCAATCCTCCTTAATTGTAAACATAAACACTATTCTGGTCATTCCAAGGCTTTACACACCAATTCTGAGCTCTGTAAACATGAACTCTTAATAATTGAAAGCACAGTCCCGTGAAAACGCCACCCGAAGTACCCGAATTTGTAAACATTACCAGTATTTTCGTCATTTCACAGCTTTCCACGGGAAACCTCTGTGATTGAATTCGACAGTAAATGTAGTAAGAATCTATTTACGTGTACTTGAGGTGTTTATTACACGTTCTTAGTCATTTCTGGGAACTCTCATTGTGTATTTTAACAGTTTTACCAAAATTAGGCAGTTTGCTTAGAAGTATTTACTAGAACCGTCACCATTTTAACTGATTCACACACAAAAACGCCGAACCCAATCCTCCTTAATTGTAAACATAAACACTATTCTCGTCATTCCAAGGCTTTACACACCAATTCTGAGCTCTGTAAACATGAACTCTTAATAATTGAAAGCACAGTCCTGTGAAATCGCCACCCGAAGTACCCGGATTTGTAAACATTACCAGTATTTTCGTCATTTCACAGCTTTCCACGGGAAACCTCTGTGATTGAATTCGACAGTAAATGTAGTAAGAATCTATTTACGTGTACTTGAGGTGTTTATTACACGTTCTTAATCATTTCTGGGAACTCTCATTGTGTATTTTAACAGTTTTACCAAAATTAGGCAGTTTGCTTAGAAGTATTTACTAGAACCGTCACCATTTTAACTGAATCACAAAAAAAAAAAAACGCCGAACCCAATCCTCCTATATTGTAAACATAAACACTATTCTCGTCATTCCAAGGCTTTACACACCAATTATGAGCTCTGTAAACATGAACTCTTAATAACTGAAAGCACAGTCCCGTGAAAACGCCACCCGAAGTACCCGGAGTTGTAAATATTACCAGTATTTTCGTCATTTCACGGCTTTCCACGGGAAACCTCTGTAATTGAATTCGACAGTAAATGTAGTAAGAATCTATTTATGTGTACTGGAGGTGTTTATTACACGTTCTTAATCATTTCTGGGAACTCTCATTGTGTATTTTAACAGTTTTACCAAAATTAGGCAGTTTGCTTAGAAGCATTTACTAGAACCGTCACCATTTTAACTGATTCACATACAAAAATGCCGAACCCAATCCTCCTTAATTGTAAACATAAAGATTATTCTCGTGATTCCAAGGCTTTACACACCAATTCTGAGCTCTGTAAACATGAACTCTTAATAATTGGAAGCACAGTCCCGTGAAAACGCCACCCGAAGTACCCGGAGTTGTAAATATTACCAGTATTTTCATCATTTCATGGCTTTCCACGGGAAACCTCCTTGATTGAATTCGACAGTTAATGTATTAAGAACCTATTTACGTGTACTTGAGGTGTTTATTCCACGTTCTTAATCATTTCTGGGAACTCTCATTGTGTATTTTAACAGTTTTACCAAAATTAGGCAGTTCGCTTAGAAGCATTTACTAGAACCGTCACCATTTTAACTGATTCACACACAAAAATGCCGAACCCAATCCTCCTTAATTGTAAACAAAAACACTATTCTCGTGATTCCAAGGCGTTATACACCAATTCTGAGCTCTGTAAACATGAACTCTTAATAACTGAAAGGACAGTCCCGTGAAAACGCCACCGGAAGTACCCGGACTTGTAAACATTACCAGTATTTTCGTCATTCCACAGCTTTCCCCTGGAAACCTCCGTGATTGAATACGACATTAAATGTAGTAAGAATCTGTTTACGTGTACTTGAAGTGTTTTTTCCACGTTTTTAATAATTTCTGGGAACTATCATTGTGTATTTTAACAGTTTTACCAAAATTAGGCAGTTTGCTTAGAAGTATTTACTAGAACCGTCTCCATTTTAACTGAATCACCAAAAAAGAACGCCAAACCCATTCCTCCTATATTGTAAACATAAACACCATTCTCGTCATTCCAAGGCTTGACACACCAATTCTGAGCTCTGTAAACATGAACTCTTAATAATTGAAAGCACAGTCCCGTGAAAACGCCACCGGAAGTACCCGAATTTGTAAACATTACCAGTATTTTCGTCATTTCACAGATTTCCACGGGAAACCTCTGTGATTGAATTCGACAGTAAATGTAGTAAGAATCTATTTACGTGTACTTGAGGTGTTTATTACACGTTCTTAATCATTTCTGGGAACTCTCATTGTGTATTTTAACAGTTTTACCAAAATTAGGCAGTTTGCTTAGAAGTATTTACTAGAACCGTCACCATTTTAACTGATTCACACACAAAAACGCCGAACCCAATCCTCCTTAATTGTAAACATAAACACTATTCTCGTCATTCCAAGGCTTTACACACCAATTCTGAGCTCTGTAAACATGAACTCTTAATAATTGAAAGCACAGTCCTGTGAAATCGCCACCCGAAGTACCCGGATTTGTAAACATTACCAGTATTTTCGTCATTTCACAGCTTTCCACGGGAAACCTCTGTGATTGAATTCGACAGTAAATGTAGTAAGAATCTATTTACGTGTACTTGAGGTGTTTATTACACGTTCTTAATCATTTCTGGGAACTCTCATTGTGTATTTTAACAGTTTTACCAAAATTAGGCAGTTTGCTTAGAAGTATTTACTAGAACCGTCACCATTTTAACTGAATCACAAAAAAAAAAACGCCGAACCCAATCCTCCTATATTGTAAACATAAACACTATTCTCGTCATTCCAAGGCTTTACACACCAATTCTGAGGTCTGTAAACATGAACTCTTAATAATTGAAAGCACAGTCCCGTGAAAACGCCACCGGAAGTACCCGGACTTGTAAACATTACCAGTATTTTCGTCATTCCACAGCTTTCCCCTGGAAACCTAAGTGATTGAATACGACAGTAAATGTAGTAAGAATCTATTTACGTGTACTTGAGGTGTTTATTACACGTTCTTAATCATTTCTGGGAACTCTCATTGTGTATTTTAACAGTTTTACCAAAATTAGGCAGTTCGCTTAGAAGCATTTACTAGAACCGTCACCATTTTAACTGATTCACACACAAAAATGCCGAACCCAATCCTCCTTAATTGTAAACAAAAACACTATTCTCGTGATTCCAAGGCGTTATACACCAATTCTGAGCTCTGTAAACATGAACTCTTAATAACTGAAAGGACAGTCCCGTGAAAACGCCACCGGAAGTACCCGGACTTGTAAACATTACCAGTATTTTCGTCATTCCACAGCTTTCCCCTGGAAACCTCCGTGATTGAATACGACATTAAATGTAGTAAGAATCTGTTTACGTGTACTTGAAGTGTTTTTTCCACGTTTTTAATAATTTCTGGGAACTATCATTGTGTATTTTAACAGTTTTACCAAAATTAGGCAGTTTGCTTAGAAGTATTTACTAGAACCGTCACCATTTTAACTGAATCACCAAAAAAGAACGCCAAACCCATTCCTCCTATATTGTAAACATAAACACCATTCTCGTCATTCCAAGGCTTGACACACCAATTCTGAGCTCTGTAAACATGAACTCTTAATAATTGAAAGCACAGTCCCGTGAAAACGCCACCCGAAGTACCCGAATTTGTAAACATTACCAGTATTTTCGTCATTTCACAGATTTCCACGGGAAACCTCTGTGATTGAATTCGACAGTAAATGTAGTAAGAATCTATTTACGTGTACTTGAGGTGTTTATTACACGTTCTTAATCATTTCTGGGAACTCTCATTGTGTATTTTAACAGTTTTACCAAAATTAGGCAGTTTGCTTAGAAGTATTTACTAGAACCGTCACCATTTTAACTGATTCACACACAAAAACGCCGAACCCAATCCTCCTTAATTGTAAACATAAACACTATTCTGGTCATTCCAAGGCTTTACACACCAATTCTGAGCTCTGTAAACATGAACTCTTAATAATTGAAAGCACAGTCCTGTGAAATCGCCACCCGAAGTACCCGGACTTGTAAACATTACCAGTATTTTCGTCATTCCACAGCTTTCCCCTGGAAACCTCCGTGATTGAATACGACATTAAATGTAGTAAGAATCTGTTTACGTGTACTTGAAGAGTTTTTTCCACGTTTTTAATCATTTCTGGGAACTATCATTGTGTATTTTAACAGTTTTACCAAAATTAGGCAGTTTGCTTAGAAGTATTTACTAGAACCATCTCCATTTTCACTGAATCACCAGAAAAGAACGCCAAACCCATTCCTCCTATATTGTAAACATAAACACCATTCTCGTCATGCCAAGGCTTTACACACCAATTCTGAGCTCTGTAAACATGAACTCTTAATAATTGAAAGCACAGTCCCGTGAAAACGCCACCCGAAGTACCCGAATTTGTAAACATTACCAGTATTTTCGTCATTTCACAGCTTTCCACGGGAAACCTCTGTGATTGAATTCGACAGTAAATGTAGTAAGAATCTATTTACGTGTACTTGAGGTGTTTATTACACGTTCTTAATCATTTCTGGGAACTCTCATTGTGTATTTTAACAGTTTTACCAAAATTAGGCAGTTTGCTTAGAAGTATTTACTAGAACCGTCACCATTTTAACTGAATCACAAAAAAAAAACGCCGAACCCAATCCTCCTATATTGTAAACATAAACACTATTCTCGTCATTCCAAGGCTTTACACACCAATTCTGAGCTCTGTAAACATGAACTCTTAATAATTGAAAGCACAGTCCCGTGAAAACGCCACCCGAAGTACCCGGAGTTGTAAATATTACCAGTATTTTCGTCATTTCATGGCTTTCCACGGGAAACCTCTGTGATTGAATTCGACAGTAAATGTAGTAAGAATCTATTTACGTGTACTTGAGGTGTTTATTACACGTTCTTAATCATTTCTGGGAACTCTCATTGTGTATTTTAACAGTTTTACCAAAATTAGGCAGTTTGCTTAGAAGTATTTACTAGAACCGTCACCATTTTAACTGATTCACACACAAAAACGCCGAACCCAATCCTCCTTAATTGTAAACATAAACACTATTCTGGTCATTCCAAGGCTTTACACACCAATTCTGAGCTCTGTAAACATGAACTCTTAATAATTGAAAGCACAGTCCCGTGAAAACGCCACCCGAAGTACCCGAATTTGTAAACATTACCAGTATTTTCGTCATTTCACAGCTTTCCACGGGAAACCTCTGTGATTGAATTCGACAGTAAATGTTGTAAGAATCTATTTACGTGTACTTGAGGTGTTTATTACACGTTCTTAGTCATTTCTGGGAACTCTCATTGTGTATTTTAACAGTTTTACCAAAATTAGGCAGTTTGCTTAGAAGTATTTACTAGAACCGTCACCATTTTAACTGATTCACACACAAAAACGCCGAACCCAATCCTCCTTAATTGTAAACATAAACACTATTCTCGTCATTCCAAGGCTTTACACACCAATTCTGAGATCTGTAAACATGAACTCTTAATAATTGAAAGCACAGTCCTGTGAAATCGCCACCCGAAGTACCCGGATTTGTAAACATTACCAGTATTTTCATCATTTCACAGCTTTCCACGGGAAACCTCTGTGATTGAATTCGACAGTAAATGTAGTAAGAATCTATTTACGTGTACTTGAGGTGTTTATTACACGTTCTTAATCATTTCTGGGAACTCTCATTGTGTATTTTAACAGTTTTACCAAAATTAGGCAGTTTGCTTAGAAGTATTTACTAGAACCGTCACCATTTTAACTGAATCACAAAAAAAAACACGCCGAACCCAATCCTCCTATATTGTAAACATAAACACTATTCTCGTCATTCCAAGGCTTTACACACCAATTCTGAGGTCTGTAAACATGAACTCTTAATAATTGAAAGCACAGTCCCGAGAAAACGCCACCGGAAGTACCCGGACTTGTAAACATTACCAGTATTTTCGTCATTCCACAGCTTTCCCCTGGAAACCTCCGTGATTGAATACGACATTAAATGTAGTAAGAATCTGTTTACGTGTACTTGAAGTGTTTCTTCCACGTTTTTAATTATTTCTGGGAACTATCATTGTGCATTTTAACAGTTTTACCAAAATTAGGCAGTTTGCTTAGAAGTATTTACTAGAACCGTCACCATTTTAACTGAATCACAAAAAAAAAAAACGCCGAACCCAATCCTCCTATATTGTAAACATAAACACTATTCTCGTCATTCCAAGGCTTTACACACCAATTATGAGCTCTGTAAACATGAACTCTTAATAACTGAAAGCACAGTCCCGTGAAAACGCCACCCGAAGTACCCGGAGTTGTAAATATTACCAGTATTTTCGTCATTTCACGGCTTTCCACGGGAAACCTCTGTAATTGAATTCGACAGTAAATGTAGTAAGAATCTATTTATGTGTACTGGAGGTGTTTATTACACGTTCTTAATCATTTCTGGGAACTCTCATTGTGTATTTTAACAGTTTTACCAAAATTAGGCAGTTTGCTTAGAAGCATTTACTAGAACCGTCACCATTTTAACTGATTCACATACAAAAATGCCGAACCCAATCCTCCTTAATTGTAAACATAAAGATTATTCTCGTGATTCCAAGGCTTTACACACCAATTCTGAGCTCTGTAAACATGAACTCTTAATAATTGGAAGCACAGTCCCGTGAAAACGCCACCCGAAGTACCCGGAGTTGTAAATATTACCAGTATTTTCATCATTTCATGGCTTTCCACGGGAAACCTCCTTGATTGAATTCGACAGTTAATGTATTAAGAACCTATTTACGTGTACTTGAGGTGTTTATTACACGTTCTTAATCATTTCTGGGAACTCTCATTGTGTATTTTAACAGTTTTACCAAAATTAGGCAGTTCGCTTAGAAGCATTTACTAGAACCGTCACCATTTTAACTGATTCACACACAAAAATGCCGAACCCAATCCTCCTTAATTGTAAACAAAAACACTATTCTCGTGATTCCAAGGCGTTATACACCAATTCTGAGCTCTGTAAACATGAACTCTTAATAACTGAAAGGACAGTCCCGTGAAAACGCCACCGGAAGTACCCGGACTTGTAAACATTACCAGTATTTTCGTCATTCCACAGCTTTCCCCTGGAAACCTCCGTGATTGAATACGACATTAAATGTAGTAAGAATCTGTTTACGTGTACTTGAAGTGTTTTTTCCACGTTTTTAATAATTTCTGGGAACTATCATTGTGTATTTTAACAGTTTTACCAAAATTAGGCAGTTTGCTTAGAAGTATTTACTAGAACCGTCTCCATTTTAACTGAATCACCAAAAAAGAACGCCAAACCCATTCCTCCTATATTGTAAACATAAACACCATTCTCGTCATTCCAAGGCTTGACACACCAATTCTGAGCTCTGTAAACATGAACTCTTAATAATTGAAAGCACAGTCCCGTGAAAACGCCACCCGAAGTACCCGAATTTGTAAACATTACCAGTATTTTCGTCATTTCACAGATTTCCACGGGAAACCTCTGTGATTGAATTCGACAGTAAATGTAGTAAGAATCTATTTACGTGTACTTGAGGTGTTTATTACACGTTCTTAATCATTTCTGGGAACTCTCATTGTGTATTTTAACAGTTTTACCAAAATTAGGCAGTTTGCTTAGAAGTATTTACTAGAACCGTCACCATTTTAACTGATTCACACACAAAAACGCCGAACCCAATCCTCCTTAATTGTAAACATAAACACTATTCTGGTCATTCCAAGGCTTTACACACCAATTCTGAGCTCTGTAAACATGAACTCTTAATAATTGAAAGCACAGTCCTGTGAAATCGCCACCCGAAGTACCCGGACTTGTAAACATTACCAGTATTTTCGTCATTCCACAGCTTTCCCCTGGAAACCTCCGTGATTGAATACGACATTAAATGTAGTAAGAATCTGTTTACGTGTACTTGAAGAGTTTTTTCCACGTTTTTAATCATTTCTGGGAACTATCATTGTGTATTTTAACAGTTTTACCAAAATTAGGCAGTTTGCTTAGAAGTATTTACTAGAACCATCTCCATTTTCACTGAATCACCAGAAAAGAACGCCAAACCCATTCCTCCTATATTGTAAACATAAACACCATTCTCGTCATGCCAAGGCTTTACACACCAATTCTGAGCTCTGTAAACATGAACTCTTAATAATTGAAAGCACAGTCCCGTGAAAACGCCACCCGAAGTACCCGAATTTGTAAACATTACCAGTATTTTCGTCATTTCACAGCTTTCCACGGGAAACCTCTGTGATTGAATTCGACAGTAAATGTAGTAAGAATCTATTTACGTGTACTTGAGGTGTTTATTACACGTTCTTAATCATTTCTGGGAACTCTCATTGTGTATTTTAACAGTTTTACCAAAATTAGGCAGTTTGCTTAGAAGTATTTACTAGAACCGTCACCATTTTAACTGATTCACACACAAAAACGCCGAACCCAATCCTCCTTAATTGTAAACATAAACACTATTCTCGTCATTCCAAGGCTTTACACACCAATTCTGAGCTCTGTAAACATGAACTCTTAATAATTGAAAGCACAGTCCTGTGAAATCGCCACCCGAAGTACCCGGATTTGTAAACATTACCAGTATTTTCGTCATTTCACAGCTTTCCACGGGAAACCTCTGTGATTGAATTCGACAGTAAATGTAGTAAGAATCTATTTACGTGTACTTGAGGTGTTTATTACACGTTCTTAATCATTTCTGGGAACTCTCATTGTGTATTTTAACAGTTTTACCAAAATTAGGCAGTTTGCTTAGAAGTATTTACTAGAACCGTCACCATTTTTACTGAATCACAAAAAAAAAACGCCGAACCCAATCCTCCTATATTGTAAACATAAACACTATTCTCGTCATTCCAAGGCTTTACACACCAATTCTGAGGTCTGTAAACATGAACTCTTAATAATTGAAAGCACAGTCCCGAGAAAACGCCACCGGAAGTACCCGGACTTGTAAACATTACCAGTATTTTCGTCATTCCACAGCTTTCCCCTGGAAACCTCCGTGATTGAATACGACATTAAATGTAGTAAGAATCTGTTTACGTGTACTTGAAGTGTTTCTTCCACGTTTTTAATTATTTCTGGGAACTATCATTGTGCATTTTAACAGTTTTACCAAAATTAGGCAGTTTGCTTAGAAGTATTTACTAGAACCGTCACCATTTTAACTGAATCACAAAAAAAAAAAACGCCGAACCCAATCCTCCTATATTGTAAACATAAACACTATTCTCGTCATTCCAAGGCTTTACACACCAATTATGAGCTCTGTAAACATGAACTCTTAATAATTGAAAGCACAGTCCCGTGAAAACGCCACCGGAAGTACCCGGACTTGTAAACATTACCAGTATTTTCGTCATTCCACAGCTTTCCCCTGGAAACCTCCGTGATTGAATACGACAGTAAATGTAGTAAGAATCTATTTACGTGTACTTGAGGTGTTTATTACACGTTCTTAATCATTTCTGGGAACTCTCATTGTGTATTTTAACAGTTTTACCAAAATTAGGCAGTTCGCTTAGAAGCATTTACTAGAACCGTCACCATTTTAACTGATTCACACACAAAAATGCCGAACCCAATCCTCCTTAATTGTAAACAAAAACACTATTCTCGTGATTCCAAGGCGTTATACACCAATTCTGAGCTCTGTAAACATGAACTCTTAATAACTGAAAGGACAGTCCCGTGAAAACGCCACCGGAAGTACCCGGACTTGTAAACATTACCAGTATTTTCGTCATTCCACAGCTTTCCCCTGGAAACCTCCGTGATTGAATACGACATTAAATGTAGTAAGAATCTGTTTACGTGTACTTGAAGTGTTTTTTCCACGTTTTTAATAATTTCTGGGAACTATCATTGTGTATTTTAACAGTTTTACCAAAATTAGGCAGTTTGCTTAGAAGTATTTACTAGAACCGTCTCCATTTTAACTGAATCACCAAAAAAGAACGCCAAAACCATTCCTCCTATATTGTAAACATAAACACCATTCTCGTCATTCCAAGGCTTTACACACCAATTCTGAGCTCTGTAAACATGAACTCTTAATAATTGAAAGCACAGTCCCCTGAAAACGCCACCCGAAGTACCCGAATTTGTAAACATTACCAGTATTTTCGTCATTTCACAGATTTCCACGGGAAACCTCTGTGATTGAATTCGACAGTAAATGTAGTAAGAATCTATTTACGTGTACTTGAGGTGTTTATTACACGTTCTTAATCATTTCTGGGAACTCTCATTGTGTATTTTAACAGTTTTACCAAAATTAGGCAGTTTGCTTAGAAGTATTTACTAGAAGCGTCACCATTTTAACTGATTCACACACAAAAACGCCGAACCCAATCCTCCTTAATTGTAAACATAAACACTATTCTGGTCATTCCAAGGCTTTACACACCAATTCTGAGCTCTGTAAACATGAACTCTTAATAATTGAAAGCACAGTCCTGTGAAAACGCCACCCGAAGTACCCGGATTTGTAAACATTACCAGTATTTTCGTCATTTCACAGCTTTCCACGGGAAACCTCTGTGATTGAATTCGACAGTAAATGTAGTAAGAATCTATTTACGTGTACTTGAGGTGTTTATTACACGTTCTTAATCATTTCTGGGAACTCTCATTGTGTATTTTAACAGTTTTACCAAAATTAGGCAGTTTGCTTAGAAGTATTTACTAGAACCGTCACCATTTTAACTGAATCACAAAAAAAAAACGCCGAACCCAATCCTCCTATATTGTAAACATAAACACTATTCTCGTCATTCCAAGGCTTTACACACCAATTCTGAGCTCTGTAAACATGAACTCTTAATATTTGAAAGCACAGTCCCGTGAAAACGCCACCCGAAGTACCCGAATTTGTAAATATTACCAGTATTTTCGTCATTTCATGGCTTTCCACAGGAAACCTCTGTAATTGAATTCGACAGTAAATGTAGTAAGAATCTATTTATGTGTACTTGAGGTGTTTATTACACGTTCTCAATCATTTCTGGGAACTCTCATTGTGTATTTTAACAGTTTTACCACAATTAGACAGTTTGCTTAGAAGTATTTACTGGAACCGCCACCATTTTAACTGATTCACACACAAAAATGCCGAACCCAATCCTCCTTAATTGTAAACATAAACACTATTCTCGTCATTCCAAGGCTTTAGACACCAATTCTGAGCTCTGTAAACATGAACTCTTAATAATTGAAAGGACAGTCCCGTGAAAACGCCACCGGAAGTACCCGGACTTGTAAACATTACCAGTATTTTCATCATTCCACAGCTTTCCCCTGGAAACCTCCGTGATTGAATACGACATTAAATGTAGTAAGAATCTGTTTACGTGTACTTGAAGAGTTTTTTCCACGTTTTTAATCATTTCTGGGAACTATCATTGTGTATTTTAACAGTTTTACCAAAATTAGGCAGTTTGCTTAGAAGTATTTACTAGAACCGTCTCCATTTTCACTGAATCACCAAAAAAGAACGCCAAACCCATTCCTCCTATATTGTAAACATAAACACCATTCTCGTCATTCCAAGGCTTTACACACCAATTCTGAGCTCTGTAAACATGAACTCTTAATAATTGAAAGCACAGTCCCGTGAAAACGCCACCCGAAGTACCCGAATTTGTAAACATTACCAGTATTTTCGTCATTTCACAGCTTTCCACGGGAAACCTCTGTGATTGAATTCGACAGTAAATGTAGTAAGAATCTATTTACGTGTACTTGAGGTGTTTATTACACGTTCTTAATCATTTCTGGGAACTCTCATTGTGTATTTTAACAGTTTTACCAAAATTAGGCAGTTTGCTTAGAAGTATTTACTAGAACCGTCACCGTTTTAACTGATTCACACACAAAAACGCCGAACCCAATCCTCCTTAATTGTAAACATAAACACTATTCTCGTCATTCCAAGGCTTTACACACCAATTCTGAGCTCTGTAAACATGAACTCTTAATAATTGAAAGCACAGTCCCGTGAAAACGCCACCCGAAGTACCCGGAGTTGTAAATATTACCAGTATTTTCGTCATATCAGGGCTTTCCACAGGAAACCACTGTAATTGAATTCGACAGTAAATGTAGTAAGAATCTATTTATGTGTACTTGAGGTGTTTATTACACGTTCTTAATCATTTCTGGGAACTCTCATTGTGTATTTTAACAGTTTTACCAAAATTAGGCAGTTTGCTTAGATGTATTTACTAGAACCGTCACCATTTTAACTGATTCACACACAAAAATGCCGAACCCAATCCTCCTTAATTGTAAACATAAACACTATTCTCGTCATTCCAAGGCTTTAGACACCAATTCTGAGCTCTGTAAACATGAACTCTTAATAATTGAAAGGACAGTCCCGTGAAAACGCCACCGGAAGTACCCGGACTTGTAAACATTACCAGTATTTTCGTCATTCCACAGCTTTCCCCTGGAAACCTCCGTGATTGAATACGACATTAAATGTAGTAAGAATCTGTTTACGTGTACTTGAAGAGTATTTTCCACGTTTTTAATCATTTCTGGGAACTATCATTGTGTATTTTAACAGTTTTACCAAAATTAGGCAGTTTGCTTAGAAGTATTTACTAGAACCGTCTCCATTTTCACTGAATCACCAAAAAAGAACGCCAAACCCATTCCTCCTATATTGTAAACATAAACACCATTCTCGTCATTCCAAGGCTTTACACACCAATTCTGAGCTCTGTAAACATGAACTCTTAATAATTGAAAGCACAGTCCCGTGAAAACGCCACTCGAAGTACCCGAATTTGTAAACATTACCAGTATTTTCGTCATTTCACAGCTTTCCACGGGAAACCTCTGTGATTGAATTCGACAGTAAATGTAGTAAGAATCTATTTACGTGTACTTGAGGTGTTTATTACACGTTCTTAATCATTTCTGGGAACTCTCATTGTGTATTTTAACAGTTTTACCAAAATTAGGCAGTTTGCTTAGAAGTATTTACTAGAACCGTCACCATTTTAACTGAATCACAAAAAAAAAACGCCGAACCCAATCCTCCTATATTGTAAACATAAACAGTATTCTCGTCATTCCAAGGCTTTACACACCAATTCTGAGCTCTGTAAACATGAATTCTTAATAATTGAAAGGACAGTCCCGTGAAAACGCCACCGGAAGTACCCGGACTTGTAAACATTACCAGTATTTTCGTCATTCCACAGCTTTCCCCTGGAAACCTCCGTGATTGAATACGACATTAAATGTAGTAAGAATCTGTTTACGTGTACTTGAAGAGTATTTTCCACGTTTTTAATCATTTCTGGGAACTATCATTGTTGTATTTTAACAGTTTTACCAAAATTAGGCAGTTTGCTTAGAAGTATTTACTAGAACCGTCTCCATTTTCACTGAATCACCAAAAAAGAACGCCAAACCCATTCCTCCTATATTGTAAACATAAACACCACTCTCGTCATTCCAAGGCTTTACACACCAATTCTGAGCTCTGTAAACATGAACTCTTAATAATTGAAAGCACAGTCCCGTGAAAACGCCACCCGAAGTACCCGAATTTGTAAACATTACCAGTATTTTCGTCATTTCACAGCTTTCCACGGGAAACCTCTGTGATTGAATTCGACAGTAAATGTAGTAAGAATCTATTTACGTGTACTTGAGATGTTTATTACACGTTCTTAATCATTTCTGGGAACTCTCATTGTGTATTTTAACAGTTTTACCAAAATTAGGCAGTTTGCTTAGAAGTATTTACTAGAACCGTCACCATTTTAACTGATTCACACACAAAAATGCCGAACCCAATCCTCCTTAATTGTAAACATAAACACTATTCTCGTCATTCCAAGGCTTTACACACCAATTCTGAGCTCTGTAAACATGAACTCTTAATAATTGAAAGGACAGTCCCGTGAAAACGCCACCGGAAGTACCCGGACTTGTAAACATTACCAGTATTTTCGTCATTCCACAGCTTTCCCCTGGAAACCTCCGTGATTGAATACGACATTAAATGTAGTAAGAATCTGTTTACGTGTACTTGAAGAGTATTTTCCACGTTTTTAATCATTTCTGGGAACTATCATTGTGTATTTTAACAGTTTTACCAAAATTAGGCAGTTTGCTTAGAAGTATTTACTAGAACCGTCACCATTTTAACTGAATCACAAAAAAAAAACGCCGAACCCAATCCTCCTATATTGTAAACATAAACACTATTCTCGTCATTCCAAGGCTTTACACACCAATTCTGAGCTCTGTAAACATGAACTCTTAATAATTGAAAGGACAGTCCCGTGAAAACGCCACCGGAAGTACCCGGACTTGTAAACATTACCAGTATTTTCGTCATTCCACAGCTTTCCCCTGGAAACCTCCGTGATTGAATACGACATTAAATGTAGTAAGAATCTGTTTACGTGTACTTGAAGAGTATTTTCCACGTTTTTAATCATTTCTGGGAACTATCATTGTGTATTTTAACAGTTTTACCAAAATTAGGCAGTTTGCTTAGAAGTATTTACTAGAACCGTCTCCATTTTCACTGAATCACCAAAAAAGAACGCCAAACCCATTCCTCCTATATTGTAAACATAAACACCACTCTCGTCATTCCAAGGCTTTACACACCAATTCTGAGCTCTGTAAACATGAACTCTTAATAATTGAAAGCAAAGTCCCGTGAAAACGCCACCCGAAGTACCCGAATTTGTAAACATTACCAGTATTTTCGTCATTTCACAGCTTTCCACGGGAAACCTCTGTGATTGAATTCGACAGTAAATGTAGTAAGAATCTATTTACGTGTACTTGAGATGTTTATTACACGTTCTTAATCATTTCTGGGAACTCTCATTGTGTATTTTAACAGTTTTACCAAAATTAGGCAGTTTGCTTAGAAGTATTTACTAGAACCGTCACCATTTTAACTGATTCACACACAAAAATGCCGAACCCAATCCTCCTTAATTGTAAACATAAACACTATTCTCGTCATTCCAAGGCTTTACACACCAATTCTGAGCTCTGTAAACATGAACTCTTAATAATTGAAAGGACAGTCCCGTGAAAACGCCACCGGAAGTACCCGGACTTGTAAACATTACCAGTATTTTCGTGATTCCACAGATTTCCCCTGGAAACCTCCGTGATTGAATACGACATTAAATGTAGTAAGAATCTGTTTACGTGTACTTGAAGAGTATTTTCCACGTTTTTAATCATTTCTGGGAACTCTCATTGTGTATTTTAACAGTTTTACCAAAATTAGGCAGTTTGCTTAGAAGTATTTACTAGAACCGTCTCCATTTTCACTGAATCACCAAAAAAGAAGGGCAAACCCATTCCTCCTATATTGTAAACATAAACACCATTCTCGTCATTCCAAGGCTTTACACACCAATTCTGAGCTCTGTAAACATGAACTCTTAATAATTGAAAGCACAGTCCCGTGAAAACGCCACCCGAAGTACCCGAATTTGTAAACATTACCAGTATTTTCGTCATTTCACAGCTTTCCACGGGAAAACTCTGTGATTGAATTCGACAGTAAATGTAGTAAGAATCTATTTACGTGTACTTGAGGTGTTTATTACACGTTCTTAATCATTTCTGGGAACTCTCATTGTGTATTTTAACAGTTTTACCAAAATTAGGCAGTTTGCTTAGAAGTATTTACTAGAACCGTCACCATTTTAACTGAATCACAAAAAAAAAACGCCGAACCCAATCCTCCTATATTGTAAACATAAACAGTATTCTCGTCATTCCAAGGCTTTACACACCAATTCTGAGCTCTGTAAACATGAATTCTTAATAATTGAAAGGACAGTCCCGTGAAAACGCCACCGGAAGTACCCGGACTTGTAAACATTACCAGTATTTTCGTCATTCCACAGCTTTCCCCTGGAAACCTCCGTGATTGAATACGACATTAAATGTAGTAAGAATCTGTTTACGTGTACTTGAAGAGTATTTTCCACGTTTTTAATCATTTCTGGGAACTATCATTGTTGTATTTTAACAGTTTTACCAAAATTAGGCAGTTTGCTTAGAAGTATTTACTAGAACCGTCTCCATTTTCACTGAATCACCAAAAAAGAACGCCAAACCCATTCCTCCTATATTGTAAACATAAACACCACTCTCGTCATTCCAAGGCTTTACACACCAATTCTGAGCTCTGTAAACATGAACTCTTAATAATTGAAAGCACAGTCCCGTGAAAACGCCACCCGAAGTACCCGAATTTGTAAACATTACCAGTATTTTCGTCATTTCACAGCTTTCCACGGGAAACCTCTGTGATTGAATTCGACAGTAAATGTAGTAAGAATCTATTTACGTGTACTTGAGATGTTTATTACACGTTCTTAATCATTTCTGGGAACTCTCATTGTGTATTTTAACAGTTTTACCAAAATTAGGCAGTTTGCTTAGAAGTATTTACTAGAACCGTCACCATTTTAACTGATTCACACACAAAAATGCCGAACCCAATCCTCCTTAATTGTAAACATAAACACTATTCTCGTCATTCCAAGGCTTTACACACCAATTCTGAGCTCTGTAAACATGAACTCTTAATAATTGAAAGGACAGTCCCGTGAAAACGCCACCGGAAGTACCCGGACTTGTAAACATTACCAGTATTTTCGTCATTCCACAGCTTTCCCCTGGAAACCTCCGTGATTGAATACGACATTAAATGTAGTAAGAATCTGTTTACGTGTACTTGAAGAGTATTTTCCACGTTTTTAATCATTTCTGGGAACTATCATTGTGTATTTTAACAGTTTTACCAAAATTAGGCAGTTTGCTTAGAAGTATTTACTAGAACCGTCTCCATTTTCACTGAATCACCAAAAAAGAAGGGCAAACCCATTCCTCCTATATTGTAAACATAAACACCATTCTCGTCATTCCAAGGCTTTACACACCAATTCTGAGCTCTGTAAACATGAACTCTTAATAATTGAAAGCACAGTCCCGTGAAAACGCCACCCGAAGTACCCGAATTTGTAAACATTACCAGTATTTTCGTCATTTCACAGCTTTCCACGGGAAAACTCTGTGATTGAATTCGACAGTAAATGTAGTAAGAATCTATTTACGTGTACTTGAGGTGTTTATTACACGTTCTTAATCATTTCTGGGAACTCTCATTGTGTATTTTAACAGTTTTACCAAAATTAGGCAGTTTGCTTAGAAGTATTTACTAGAACCTTCACCATTTTAACTGATTCACACACAAAAACGCCGAACCCAATCCTCCTTAATTGTAAACATAAACACTATTCTCGTCATTCCAAGGCTTTACACACCAATTCTGAGCTCTGTAAACATGAACTCTTAATAATTGAAAGCCAGTCCCGTGAAAACGCCACCCGAAGTACCCGGAGTTGTAAATATTACCAGTATTTTCGTCATTTCATGGCTTTCCACGGGAAACCTCTGTAATTGAATTCGACAGTAAATGTAGTAAGAATCTATTTATGTGTACTTGAGGTGTTTATTACACGTTCTCAATCATTTCTGGGAACTCTCATTGTGTATTTTAACAGTTTTACCAAAATTAGGCAGTTTGCTTAGAAGTATTTACTAGAACCGTCACCATTTTAACTGATTCACACACAAAAATGCCGAACCCAATCCTCCTTATTTGTAAACATAAACACTATTCTCGTCATTCCAAGGCTTTACACACCAATTCTGAGCTCTGTAAACATGAACTCTTAATAATTGAAAGGACAGTCCCGTGAAAACGCCACCAGAAGTACCCGGACTTGTAAACATTACCAGTATTTTCGTCATTCCACAGCTTTCCCCTGGAAACCTCCGTGATTGAATACGACATTAAATGTAGTAAGAATCTGTTTACGTGTACTTGAAGAGTATTTTCCACGTTTTTAATCATTTCTGGGAACTATCATTGTGTATTTTAACAGTTTTACCAAAATTAGGCAGTTTGCTTAGAAGTATTTACTAGAACCGTCTCCATTTTCACTGAATCACCAAAAAAGAACGCCAAACCCATTCCTCCTATATTGTAAACATAAACACCACTCTCGTCATTCCAAGGCTTTACACACCAATTCTGAGCTCTGTAAACATGAACTCTTAATAATTGAAAGCACAGTCCCGTGAAAACGCCACCCGAAGTACCCGAATTTGTAAACATTACCAGTATTTTCGTCATTTCACAGCTTTCCACGGGAAACCTCTGTGATTGAATTCGACAGTAAATGTAGTAAGAATCTATTTACGTGTACTTGAGGTGTTTATTACACGTTCTTAATCATTTCTGGGAACTCTCATTGTGTATTTTAACAGTTTTACCAAAATTAGGCAGTTTGCTTAGAAGTATTTACTAGAACCGTCACCATTTTAACTGATTCACACGCAAAAATGCCGAACCCAATCCTCCTTAATTGTAAACATAAACACTATTCTCATCATTCCAAGGCTTTACACACCAATTCTGAGCTCTGTAAACATGAACTCTTAATAATTGAAAGGACAGTCCCGTGAAAACGCCACCGGAAGTACCCGGACTTGTAAACATTACCAGTATTTTCGTCATTCCACAGCTTTCCCCTGGAAACCTCCATGATTGAATACGACATTAAATGTAGTAAGAATCTGTTTACGTGTACTTGAAGAGTATTTTCCACGTTTTTAATCATTTCTGGGAACTATCATTGTGTATTTTAACAGTTTTACCAAAATTAGGCAGTTTGCTTAGAAGTATTTACTAGAACCGTCTCCATTTTCACTGAATCACCAAAAAAGAACGCCAAACCCATTCCTCCTATATTGTAAACATAAACACCACTCTCGTCATTCCAAGGCTTTACACACCAATTCTGAGCTCTGTAAACATGAACTCTTAATAATTGAAAGCACAGTCCCGTGAAAACGCCACCCGAAGTACCCGAATTTGTAAACATTACCAGTATTTTCGTCATTTCACAGCTTTCCACGGGAAACCTCTGTGATTGAATTCGACAGTAAATGTAGTAAGAATCTATTTACGTGTACTTGAGGTGTTTATTACACGTTCTTAATCATTTCTGGGAACTCTCATTGTGTATTTTAACAGTTTTACCAAAATTAGGCAGTTTGCTTAGAAGTATTTACTAGAACCGTCACCGTTTTAACTGATTCACACACAAAAACGCCGAACCCAATCCTCCTTAATTGTAAACATAAACACTATTCTCGTCATTCCAAGGCTTTACACACCAATTCTGAGCTCTGTAAACATGAACTCTTAATAATTGAAAGCACAGTCCCGTGAAAACGCCACCCGAAGTACCCGGAGTTGTAAATATTACCAGTATTTTCGTCATATCAGGGCTTTCCACAGGAAACCACTGTAATTGAATTCGACAGTAAATGTAGTAAGAATCTATTTATGTGTACTTGAGGTGTTTATTACACGTTCTTAATCATTTCTGGGAACTCTCATTGTGTATTTTAACAGTTTTACCAAAATTAGGCAGTTTGCTTAGATGTATTTACTAGAACCGTCACCATTTTAACTGATTCACACACAAAAATGCCGAACCCAATCCTCCTTAATTGTAAACATAAACACTATTCTCGTCATTCCAAGGCTTTAGACACCAATTCTGAGCTCTGTAAACATGAACTCTTAATAATTGAAAGGACAGTCCCGTGAAAACGCCACCGGAAGTACCCGGACTTGTAAACATTACCAGTATTTTCGTCATTCCACAGCTTTCCCCTGGAAACCTCCGTGATTGAATACGACATTAAATGTAGTAAGAATCTGTTTACGTGTACTTGAAGAGTATTTTCCACGTTTTTAATCATTTCTGGGAACTATCATTGTGTATTTTAACAGTTTTACCAAAATTAGGCAGTTTGCTTAGAAGTATTTACTAGAACCGTCTCCATTTTCACTGAATCACCAAAAAAGAACGCCAAACCCATTCCTCCTATATTGTAAACATAAACACCATTCTCGTCATTCCAAGGCTTTACACACCAATTCTGAGCTCTGTAAACATGAACTCTTAATAATTGAAAGCACAGTCCCGTGAAAACGCCACTCGAAGTACCCGAATTTGTAAACATTACCAGTATTTTCGTCATTTCACAGCTTTCCACGGGAAACCTCTGTGATTGAATTCGACAGTAAATGTAGTAAGAATCTATTTACGTGTACTTGAGGTGTTTATTACACGTTCTTAATCATTTCTGGGAACTCTCATTGTGTATTTTAACAGTTTTACCAAAATTAGGCAGTTTGCTTAGAAGTATTTACTAGAACCGTCACCATTTTAACTGAATCACAAAAAAAAAACGCCGAACCCAATCCTCCTATATTGTAAACATAAACAGTATTCTCGTCATTCCAAGGCTTTACACACCAATTCTGAGCTCTGTAAACATGAATTCTTAATAATTGAAAGGACAGTCCCGTGAAAACGCCACCGGAAGTACCCGGACTTGTAAACATTACCAGTATTTTCGTCATTCCACAGCTTTCCCCTGGAAACCTCCGTGATTGAATACGACATTAAATGTAGTAAGAATCTGTTTACGTGTACTTGAAGAGTATTTTCCACGTTTTTAATCATTTCTGGGAACTATCATTGTTGTATTTTAACAGTTTTACCAAAATTAGGCAGTTTGCTTAGAAGTATTTACTAGAACCGTCTCCATTTTCACTGAATCACCAAAAAAGAACGCCAAACCCATTCCTCCTATATTGTAAACATAAACACCACTCTCGTCATTCCAAGGCTTTACACACCAATTCTGAGCTCTGTAAACATGAACTCTTAATAATTGAAAGCACAGTCCCGTGAAAACGCCACCCGAAGTACCCGAATTTGTAAACATTACCAGTATTTTCGTCATTTCACAGCTTTCCACGGGAAACCTCTGTGATTGAATTCGACAGTAAATGTAGTAAGAATCTATTTACGTGTACTTGAGATGTTTATTACACGTTCTTAATCATTTCTGGGAACTCTCATTGTGTATTTTAACAGTTTTACCAAAATTAGGCAGTTTGCTTAGAAGTATTTACTAGAACCGTCACCATTTTAACTGATTCACACACAAAAATGCCGAACCCAATCCTCCTTAATTGTAAACATAAACACTATTCTCGTCATTCCAAGGCTTTACACACCAATTCTGAGCTCTGTAAACATGAACTCTTAATAATTGAAAGGACAGTCCCGTGAAAACGCCACCGGAAGTACCCGGACTTGTAAACATTACCAGTATTTTCGTCATTCCACAGCTTTCCCCTGGAAACCTCCGTGATTGAATACGACATTAAATGTAGTAAGAATCTGTTTACGTGTACTTGAAGAGTATTTTCCACGTTTTTAATCATTTCTGGGAACTATCATTGTGTATTTTAACAGTTTTACCAAAATTAGGCAGTTTGCTTAGAAGTATTTACTAGAACCGTCACCATTTTAACTGAATCACAAAAAAAAAACGCCGAACCCAATCCTCCTATATTGTAAACATAAACACTATTCTCGTCATTCCAAGGCTTTACACACCAATTCTGAGCTCTGTAAACATGAACTCTTAATAATTGAAAGGACAGTCCCGTGAAAACGCCACCGGAAGTACCCGGACTTGTAAACATTACCAGTATTTTCGTCATTCCACAGCTTTCCCCTGGAAACCTCCGTGATTGAATACGACATTAAATGTAGTAAGAATCTGTTTACGTGTACTTGAAGAGTATTTTCCACGTTTTTAATCATTTCTGGGAACTATCATTGTGTATTTTAACAGTTTTACCAAAATTAGGCAGTTTGCTTAGAAGTATTTACTAGAACCGTCTCCATTTTCACTGAATCACCAAAAAAGAACGCCAAACCCATTCCTCCTATATTGTAAACATAAACACCACTCTCGTCATTCCAAGGCTTTACACACCAATTCTGAGCTCTGTAAACATGAACTCTTAATAATTGAAAGCAAAGTCCCGTGAAAACGCCACCCGAAGTACCCGAATTTGTAAACATTACCAGTATTTTCGTCATTTCACAGCTTTCCACGGGAAACCTCTGTGATTGAATTCGACAGTAAATGTAGTAAGAATCTATTTACGTGTACTTGAGATGTTTATTACACGTTCTTAATCATTTCTGGGAACTCTCATTGTGTATTTTAACAGTTTTACCAAAATTAGGCAGTTTGCTTAGAAGTATTTACTAGAACCGTCACCATTTTAACTGATTCACACACAAAAATGCCGAACCCAATCCTCCTTAATTGTAAACATAAACACTATTCTCGTCATTCCAAGGCTTTACACACCAATTCTGAGCTCTGTAAACATGAACTCTTAATAATTGAAAGGACAGTCCCGTGAAAACGCCACCGGAAGTACCCGGACTTGTAAACATTACCAGTATTTTCGTGATTCCACAGATTTCCCCTGGAAACCTCCGTGATTGAATACGACATTAAATGTAGTAAGAATCTGTTTACGTGTACTTGAAGAGTATTTTCCACGTTTTTAATCATTTCTGGGAACTATCATTGTGTATTTTAACAGTTTTACCAAAATTAGGCAGTTTGCTTAGAAGTATTTACTAGAACCGTCTCCATTTTCACTGAATCACCAAAAAAGAAGGGCAAACCCATTCCTCCTATATTGTAAACATAAACACCATTCTCGTCATTCCAAGGCTTTACACACCAATTCTGAGCTCTGTAAACATGAACTCTTAATAATTGAAAGCACAGTCCCGTGAAAACGCCACCCGAAGTACCCGAATTTGTAAACATTACCAGTATTTTCGTCATTTCACAGCTTTCCACGGGAAAACTCTGTGATTGAATTCGACAGTAAATGTAGTAAGAATCTATTTACGTGTACTTGAGGTGTTTATTACACGTTCTTAATCATTTCTGGGAACTCTCATTGTGTATTTTAACAGTTTTACCAAAATTAGGCAGTTTGCTTAGAAGTATTTACTAGAACCGTCACCATTTTAACTGAATCACAAAAAAAAAACGCCGAACCCAATCCTCCTATATTGTAAACATAAACAGTATTCTCGTCATTCCAAGGCTTTACACACCAATTCTGAGCTCTGTAAACATGAATTCTTAATAATTGAAAGGACAGTCCCGTGAAAACGCCACCGGAAGTACCCGGACTTGTAAACATTACCAGTATTTTCGTCATTCCACAGCTTTCCCCTGGAAACCTCCGTGATTGAATACGACATTAAATGTAGTAAGAATCTGTTTACGTGTACTTGAAGAGTATTTTCCACGTTTTTAATCATTTCTGGGAACTATCATTGTTGTATTTTAACAGTTTTACCAAAATTAGGCAGTTTGCTTAGAAGTATTTACTAGAACCGTCTCCATTTTCACTGAATCACCAAAAAAGAACGCCAAACCCATTCCTCCTATATTGTAAACATAAACACCACTCTCGTCATTCCAAGGCTTTACACACCAATTCTGAGCTCTGTAAACATGAACTCTTAATAATTGAAAGCACAGTCCCGTGAAAACGCCACCCGAAGTACCCGAATTTGTAAACATTACCAGTATTTTCGTCATTTCACAGCTTTCCACGGGAAACCTCTGTGATTGAATTCGACAGTAAATGTAGTAAGAATCTATTTACGTGTACTTGAGATGTTTATTACACGTTCTTAATCATTTCTGGGAACTCTCATTGTGTATTTTAACAGTTTTACCAAAATTAGGCAGTTTGCTTAGAAGTATTTACTAGAACCGTCACCATTTTAACTGATTCACACACAAAAATGCCGAACCCAATCCTCCTTAATTGTAAACATAAACACTATTCTCGTCATTCCAAGGCTTTACACACCAATTCTGAGCTCTGTAAACATGAACTCTTAATAATTGAAAGGACAGTCCCGTGAAAACGCCACCGGAAGTACCCGGACTTGTAAACATTACCAGTATTTTCGTCATTCCACAGCTTTCCCCTGGAAACCTCCGTGATTGAATACGACATTAAATGTAGTAAGAATCTGTTTACGTGTACTTGAAGAGTATTTTCCACATTTTTAATCATTTCTGGGAACTATCATTGTGTATTTTAACAGTTTTACCAAAATTAGGCAGTTTGCTTAGAAGTATTTACTAGAACCGTCACCATTTTAACTGAATCACAAAAAAAAAACGCCGAACCCAATCCTCCTATATTGTAAACATAAACACTATTCTCGTCATTCCAAGGCTTTACACACCAATTCTGAGCTCTGTAAACATGAACTCTTAATAATTGAAAGGACAGTCCCGTGAAAACGCCACCGGAAGTACCCGGACTTGTAAACATTACCAGTATTTTCGTCATTCCACAGCTTTCCCCTGGAAACCTCCGTGATTGAATACGACATTAAATGTAGTAAGAATCTGTTTACGTGTACTTGAAGAGTATTTTCCACGTTTTTAATCATTTCTGGGAACTATCATTGTGTATTTTAACAGTTTTACCAAAATTAGGCAGTTTGCTTAGAAGTATTTACTAGAACCGTCTCCATTTTCACTGAATCACCAAAAAAGAACGCCAAACCCATTCCTCCTATATTGTAAACATAAACACCACTCTCGTCATTCCAAGGCTTTACACACCAATTCTGAGCTCTGTAAACATGAACTCTTAATAATTGAAAGCAAAGTCCCGTGAAAACGCCACCCGAAGTACCCGAATTTGTAAACATTACCAGTATTTTCGTCATTTCACAGCTTTCCACGGGAAACCTCTGTGATTGAATTCGACAGTAAATGTAGTAAGAATCTATTTACGTGTACTTGAGATGTTTATTACACGTTCTTAATCATTTCTGGGAACTCTCATTGTGTATTTTAACAGTTTTACCAAAATTAGGCAGTTTGCTTAGAAGTATTTACTAGAACCGTCACCATTTTAACTGATTCACACACAAAAATGCCGAACCCAATCCTCCTTAATTGTAAACATAAACACTATTCTCGTCATTCCAAGGCTTTACACACCAATTCTGAGCTCTGTAAACATGAACTCTTAATAATTGAAAGGACAGTCCCGTGAAAACGCCACCGGAAGTACCCGGACTTGTAAACATTACCAGTATTTTCGTGATTCCACAGATTTCCCCTGGAAACCTCCGTGATTGAATACGACATTAAATGTAGTAAGAATCTGTTTACGTGTACTTGAAGAGTATTTTCCACGTTTTTAATCATTTCTGGGAACTATCATTGTGTATTTTAACAGTTTTACCAAAATTAGGCAGTTTGCTTAGAAGTATTTACTAGAACCGTCTCCATTTTCACTGAATCACCAAAAAAGAAGGGCAAACCCATTCCTCCTATATTGTAAACATAAACACCATTCTCGTCATTCCAAGGCTTTACACACCAATTCTGAGCTCTGTAAACATGAACTCTTAATAATTGAAAGCACAGTCCCGTGAAAACGCCACCCGAAGTACCCGAATTTGTAAACATTACCAGTATTTTCGTCATTTCACAGCTTTCCACGGGAAAACTCTGTGATTGAATTCGACAGTAAATGTAGTAAGAATCTATTTACGTGTACTTGAGGTGTTTATTACACGTTCTTAATCATTTCTGGGAACTCTCATTGTGTATTTTAACAGTTTTACCAAAATTAGGCAGTTTGCTTAGAAGTATTTACTAGAACCTTCACCATTTTAACTGATTCACACACAAAAACGCCGAACCCAATCCTCCTTAATTGTAAACATAAACACTATTCTCGTCATTCCAAGGCTTTACACACCAATTCTGAGCTCTGTAAACATGAACTCTTAATAATTGAAAGCACAGTCCCGTGAAAACGCCACCCGAAGTACCCGGAGTTGTAAATATTACCAGTATTTTCGTCATTTCATGGCTTTCCACGGGAAACCTCTGTAATTGAATTCGACAGTAAATGTAGTAAGAATCTATTTATGTGTACTTGAGGTGTTTATTACACGTTCTCAATCATTTCTGGGAACTCTCATTGTGTATTTTAACAGTTTTACCAAAATTAGGCAGTTTGCTTAGAAGTATTTACTAGAACCGTCACCATTTTAACTGATTCACACACAAAAATGCCGAACCCAATCCTCCTTATTTGTAAACATAAACACTATTCTCGTCATTCCAAGGCTTTACACACCAATTCTGAGCTCTGTAAACATGAACTCTTAATAATTGAAAGGACAGTCCCGTGAAAACGCCACCAGAAGTACCCGGACTTGTAAACATTACCAGTATTTTCGTCATTCCACAGCTTTCCCCTGGAAACCTCCGTGATTGAATACGACATTAAATGTAGTAAGAATCTGTTTACGTGTACTTGAAGAGTTTTTTCCACGTTTTTAATCATTTCTGGGAACTATCATTGTGTATTTTAACAGTTTTACCAAAATTAGGCAGTTTGCTTAGAAGTATTTACTAGAACCGTCTCCATTTTCACTGAATCACCAAAAAAGAACGCCAAACCCATTCCTCCTATATTGTAAACATAAACACCACTCTCGTCATTCCAAGGCTTTACACACCAATTCTGAGCTCTGTAAACATGAACTCTTAATAATTGAAAGCACAGTCCCGTGAAAACGCCACCCGAAGTACCCGAATTTGTAAACATTACCAGTATTTTCGTCATTTCACAGCTTTCCACGGGAAACCTCTGTGATTGAATTCGACAGTAAATGTAGTAAGAATCTATTTACGTGTACTTGAGGTGTTTATTACACGTTCTTAATCATTTCTGGGAACTCTCATTGTGTATTTTAACAGTTTTACCAAAATTAGGCAGTTTGCTTAGAAGTATTTACTAGAACCGTCACCATTTTAACTGATTCACACGCAAAAATGCCGAACCCAATCCTCCTTAATTGTAAACATAAACACTATTCTCATCATTCCAAGGCTTTACACACCAATTCTGAGCTCTGTAAACATGAACTCTTAATAATTGAAAGGACAGTCCCGTGAAAACGCCACCGGAAGTACCCGGACTTGTAAACATTACCAGTATTTTCGTCATTCCACAGCTTTCCCCTGGAAACCTCCATGATTGAATACGACATTAAATGTAGTAAGAATCTGTTTACGTGTACTTGAAGAGTATTTTCCACGTTTTTAATCATTTCTGGGAACTATCATTGTGTATTTTAACAGTTTTACCAAAATTAGGCAGTTTGCTTAGAAGTATTTACTAGAACCGTCTCCATTTTCACTGAATCACCAAAAAAGAACGCCAAACCCATTCCTCCTATATTGTAAACATAAACACCACTCTCGTCATTCCAAGGCTTTACACACCAATTCTGAGCTCTGTAAACATGAACTCTTAATAATTGAAAGCACAGTCCCGTGAAAACGCCACCCGATGTACCCGAATTTGTAAACATTACCAGTATTTTCGTCATTTCACAGCTTTCCACGGGAAACCTCTGTGATTGAATTCGACAGTAAATGTAGTAAGAATCTATTTACGTGTACTTGAGATGTTTATTACACGTTCTTAATCATTTCTGGGAACTCTCATTGTGTATTTTAACAGTTTTACCAAAATTAGGCAGTTTGCTTAGAAGTATTTACTAGAACCGTCACCATTTTAACTGATTCACACACAAAAATGCCGAACCCAATCCTCCTTAATTGTAAACATAAACACTATTCTCGTCATTCCAAGGCTTTACACACCAATTCTGAGCTCTGTAAACATGAACTCTTAATAATTGAAAGGACAGTCCCGTGAAAACGCCACCGGAAGTACCCGGACTTGTAAACATTACCAGTATTTTCGTCATTCCACAGCTTTCCCCTGGAAACCTCCGTGATTGAATACGACATTAAGTGTAGTAAGAATCTGTTTACGTGTACTTGAAGAGTATTTTCCACGTTTTTAATCATTTCTGGGAACTATCATTGTGTATTTTAACAGTTTTACCAAAATTAGGCAGTTTGCTTAGAAGTATTTACTAGAACCGTCTCCATTTTCACTGAATCACCAAAAAAGAACGCCAAACCCATTCCTCCTATATTGTAAACATAAACACCATTCTCGTCATTCCAAGGCTTTACACACCAATTCTGAGCTCTGTAAACATGAACTCTTAATAATTGAAAGCACAGTCCCGTGAAAACGCCACTCGAAGTACCCGAATTTGTAAACATTACCAGTATTTTCGTCATTTCACAGCTTTCCACGGGAAAACTCTGTGATTGAATTCGACAGTAAATGTAGTAAGAATCTATTTACGTGTACTTGAGGTGTTTATTACACGTTCTTAATCATTTCTGGGAACTCTCATTGTGTATTTTAACAGTTTTACCAAAATTAGGCAGTTTGCTTAGAAGTATTTACTAGAACCTTCACCATTTTAACTGATTCACACACAAAAACGCCGAACCCAATCCTCCTTAATTGTAAACATAAACACTATTCTCGTCATTCCAAGGCTTTACACACCAATTCTGAGCTCTGTAAACATGAACTCTTAATAATTGAAAGCACAGTCCTGTGAAATCGCCACCCGAAGTACCCGGATTTGTAAAGATTACCAGTATTTTCGTCATTTCACAGCTTTCCACGGGAAACCTCTGTGATTGAATTCGACAGTAAATGTAGTAAGAATCTATTTACGTGTACTTGAGGTGTTTATTACACGTTCTTAATCATTTCTGGGAACTCTCATTGTGTATTTTAACAGTTTTACCAAAATTAGGCAGTTTGCTTAGAAGTATTTACTAGAACCGTCACCATTTTAACTGAATCACAAAAAAAAAACGCCGAACCCAATCCTCCTATATTGTAAACATAAACACTATTCTCGTCATTCCAAGGCTTTACACACCAATTCTGAGCTCTGTAAACATGAACTCTTAATAATCGAAAGCACAGTCCCGTGAAAACGCCACCCGAAGTACCCGGAGTTGTAAATATTACCAGTATTTTCGTCATTTCATGGCTTTCCACGGGAAACCTCTGTAATTGAATTCGACAGTAAATGTAGTAAGAATCTATTTATGTGTACTTGAGGTGTTTATTACACGTTCTCAATCATTTCTGGGAACTCTCATTGTGTATTTTAACAGTTTTACCAAAATTAGGCAGTTTGCTTAGATGTATTTACTAGAACCGTCACCATTTTAACTGATTCACACACAAAAATGCCGAACCCAATCCTCCTTATTTGTAAACATAAACACTATTCTCGTCATTCCAAGCCTTTACACACCAATTCTGAGCTCTGTAAACATGAACTCTTAATAATTGAAAGGACAGTCCCGTGAAAACGCCACCAGAAGTACCCGGACTTGTAAACATTACCAGTATTTTCGTCATTCCACAGCTTTCCCCTGGAAACCTCCGTGATTGAATACGACATTAAATGTAGTAAGAATCTGTTTACGTGTACTTGAAGAGTATTTTCCACGTTTTTAATCATTTCTGGGAACTATCATTGTGTATTTTAACAGTTTTACCAAAATTAGGCAGTTTGCTTAGAAGTATTTACTAGAACCGTCTCCATTTTCACTGAATCACCAAAAAAGAACGCCAAACCCATTCCTCCTATATTGTAAACATAAACACCACTCTCGTCATTCCAAGGCTTTACACACCAATTCTGAGCTCTGTAAACATGAACTCTTAATAATTGAAAGCACAGTCCCGTGAAAACGCCACCCGAAGTACCCGAATTTGTAAACATTACCAGTATTTTCGTCATTTCACAGATTTCCACGGGAAACCTCTGTGATTGAATTCGACAGTAAATGTAGTAAGAATCTATTTACGTGTACTTGAGGTGTTTATTACACGTTCTTAATCATTTCTGGGAACTCTCATTGTGTATTTTAACAGTTTTACCAAAATTAGGCAGTTTGCTTAGAAGTATTTACTAGAACCGTCACCATTTTAACTGATTCACACGCAAAAATGCCGAACCCAATCCTCCTTAATTGTAAACATAAACACTATTCTCGTCATTCGAAGGCTTTACACACCAATTCTGACCTCTGTAAACATGAACTCTTAATAATTGAAAGCACAGTCCCGAGATAACGCCACCGGAAGTACCCGGACTTGTAAACATTACCAGTATTTTCCTCATTCCACGGCTTTCCCCTGGAAACCTCCGTGATTGAATACGACATTAAATGTAGTAAGAATCTGTTTACGTGTACTTGAAGTGTTTCTTCAACGTTTTTAATTATTTCTGGAAACTATCATTGTGTATTTTAACAGTTTTACCAAAATTAGGCAGTTTGCTTAGAAGTATTTACTAGAACCGTCACCATTTTAACTGAATCACACACAAAAAAACGCCGAACCCAATGCTCCTATATTGTAAACATACACACTATTCTCGTCATTCCAAGGCTTTACACACCAATTCTGAGCTCTGTAAACATGAACTCTTAATAATTGAAAGCACAGTCCCGTGAAAACGCCACCCGAAGTACCCGGAGTTGTAAATATTACCAGTATTTTCGTCATTTCATGGCTTTCCAAGGGAAACCTCCGTGATTGAATTCGACAGTTAATGTATTAAGAACCTATTTACGTGTACTTGAGGTGTTTATTACACGTTCTTAATCATTTCTGGGAACTCTCATTGTGTATTTTAACAGTTTTACCAAAATTAGGCAGTTTGCTTAGAAGCATTTACTAGAACCGTCACCATTTTAACTGATTCACACACAAAAATGCTGAACCCAATCCTCCTTAATTGTAAACAAAAACACTATTCTCGTCATTCCAAGGCTTTACACACCAATTCTGAGCTCTGTAAACATGAACTCTTAATAATTGAAAGCACAGTCCCGTGAAAACGCCACACGAAGTACCCGAATTTGTAAACATTACCAGTATTTTCGTCATTTCACAGCTTTCCACGGGAAACCTCTGTGATTGAATTCGACAGTAAATGTAGTAAGAATCTATTTACGTGTACCTGAGGTGTTTATTACACGTTCTTAATCATTTCTGGGAACTCTCATTGTGTATTTTAACAGTTTTACCAAAATTAGGCAGTTTGCTTAGAAGTATTTACTAGAACCGTCACCATTTTAACTGATTCACACACAAAAATGCCGAACCCAATCCTCCTTATTTGTAAACATAAACACTATTCTCGTCATTCCAAGGCTTTACACACCAATTCTGAGCTCTGTAAACATGAACTCTTAATAATTGAAAGCACAGTCCCGTGAAAACGCCACCCGAAGTACCCGGAGTTGTAAATATTACCAGTATTTTCGTCATTTCATGGCTTTCCACGGGAAACCTCTGTAATTGAATTCGACAGTAAATGTAGTAAGAATCTATTTATGTGTACTTGAGGTGTTTATTACACGTTCTCAATCATTTCTGGGAACTCTCATTTTGTATTTTAACAGTTTTACCAAAATTAGGCAGTTTGCTTAGATGTATTTACTAGAACCGTCACCATTTTAACTGATTCACACACAAAAATGCCGAACCCAATCCTCCTTATTTGTAAACATAAACACTATTCTCGTCATTCCAAGCCTTTACACACCAATTCTGAGCTCTGTAAACATGAACTCTTAATAATTGAAAGGACAGTCCCGTGAAAACGCCACCGGAAGTACCCGGACTTGTAAACATTACCAGTATTTTCGTCATTCCACAGCTTTCCCCTGGAAACCTCCGTGATTGAATACGACATTAAATGTAGTAAGAATCTGTTTACGTGTACTTGAAGAGTATTTTCCACGTTTTTAATCATTTCTGGGAACTATCATTGTGTATTTTAACAGTTTTACCAAAATTAGGCAGTTTGCTTAGAAGTATTTACTAGAACCGTTTCCATTTTCACTGAATCAACAAAAAAGAACGCCAAACCCATTCCTCCTATATTGTAAACATAAACACCACTCTCGTCATTCCAAGGCTTTACACACCAATTCTGAGCTCTGTAAACATGAACTCTTAATAATTGAAAGCACAGTCCCGTGAAAACGCCACCCGAAGTACCCGGAGTTGTAAATATTACCAGTATTTTCGTCATTTCATGGCTTTCCACGGGAAACCTCTGTAATTGAATTCGACAGTAAATGTAGTAAGAATCTATTTATGTGTACTTGAGGTGTTTATTACACGTTCTCAATCATTTCTGGGAACTCTCATTGTGTATTTTAACAGTTTTACCAAAATTAGGCAGTTTGCTTAGATGTATTTACTAGAACCGTCACCATTTTAACTGATTCACACACAAAAATGCCGAACCCAATCCTCCTTAATTGTAAACATAAACACTATTCTCGTCATTCCAAGGCTTTACACACCAATTCTGAGCTCTGTAAACATGAACTCTTAATAATTGAAAGGACAGTCCCGTGAAAACGCCACCGGAAGTACCCGGACTTGTAAACATTACCAGTATTTTCGTCATTCCACAGCTTTCCCCTGGAAACCTCCGTGATTGAATACGACATTAAATGTAGTAAGAATCTGTTTACGTGTACTTGAAGAGTATTTTCCACGTTTTTAATCATTTCTGGGAACTATCATTGTGTATTTTAACAGTTTTACCAAAATTAGGCAGTTTGCTTAGAAGTATTTACTAGAACCGTCTCCATTTTCACTGAATCACCAAAAAAGAACGCCAAACCCATTCCTCCTATATTGTAAACATAAACACCACTCTCGTCATTCCAAGGCTTTACACACCAATTCTGAGCTCTGTAAACATGAACTCTTAATAATTGAAAGCACAGTCCCGTGAAAACGCCACCCGAAGTACCCGAATTTGTAAACATTACCAGTATTTTCGTCATTTCACAGCTTTCCACGGGAAACCTCTGTGATTGAATTCGACAGTAAATGTAGTAAGAATCTATTTACGTGTACTTGAGGTGTTTATTACACGTTCTTAATCATTTCTGGGAACTCTCATTGTGTATTTTAACAGTTTTACCAAAATTAGGCAGTTTGCTTAGAAGTATTTACTAGAACCGTCACCATTTTAACTGATTCACACGCAAAAATGCCGAACCCAATCCTCCTTAATTGTAAACATAAACACTATTCTCGTCATTCGAAGGCTTTACACACCAATTCTGACCTCTGTAAACATGAACTCTTAATAATTGAAAGCACAGTCCCGAGATAACGCCACCGGAAGTACCCGGACTTGTAAACATTACCAGTATTTTCGTCATTCCAAGGCTTTCCCCTGGAAACCTCCGTGATTGAATACGACATTAAATGTAGTAAGAATCTGTTTACGTGTACTTGAAGTGTTTCTTCAACGTTTTTAATTATTTCTGGAAACTATCATTGTGTATTTTAACAGTTTTACCAAAATTAGGCAGTTTGCTTAGAAGTATTTACTAGAACCGTCACCATTTTAACTGAATCACACACAAAAAAACGCCGAACCCAATCCTCCTATATTGTAAACATAAACACTATTCTCGTCATTCCAAGGCTTTACACACCAATTCTGAGCTCTGTAAACATGAACTCTTAATAATTGAAAGCACAGTCCCGTGAAAACGCCACCCGAAGTACCCGGAGTTGTAAATATTACCAGTATTTTCGTCATTTCATGGCTTTCCAAGGGAAACCTCCGTGATTGAATTCGACAGTTAATGTATTAAGAACCTATTTACGTGTACTTGAGGTGTTTATTACACGTTCTTAATCATTTCTGGGAACTCTCATTGTGTATTTTAACAGTTTTACCAAAATTAGGCAGTTTGCTTAGAAGCATTTACTAGAACCGTCACCATTTTAACTGATTCACACACAAAAATGCTGAACCCAATCCTCCTTAATTGTAAACAAAAACACTATTCTCGTCATTCCAAGGCTTTACACACCAATTCTGAGCTCTGTAAACATGAACTCTTAATAATTGAAAGCACAGTCCCGTGAAAACGCCACCCGAAGTACCCGAATTTGTAAACATTACCAGTATTTTCGTCATTTCACAGCTTTCCACGGGAAACCTCTGTGATTGAATTCGACAGTAAATGTAGTAAGAATCTATTTACGTGTACCTGAGGTGTTTATTACACGTTCTTAATCATTTCTGGGAACTCTCATTGTGTATTTTAACAGTTTTACCAAAATTAGGCAGTTTCCTTAGAAGTATTTACTAGAACCGTCACCATTTTAACTGATTCACACACAAAAATGCCGAACCCAATCCACCTTATTTGTAAACATAAACACTATTCTCGTCATTCCAAGGCTTTACACACCAATTCTGAGCTCTGTAAACATGAACTCTTAATAATTGAAAGCACAGTCCCGTGAAAACGCCACCCGAAGTACCCGGAGTTGTAAATATTACCAGTATTTTCGTCATTTCATGGCTTTCCACGGGAAACCTCTGTAATTGAATTCGACAGTAAATGTAGTAAGAATCTATTTATGTGTACTTGAGGTGTTTATTACACGTTCTCAATCATTTCTGGGAACTCTCATTGTGTATTTTAACAGTTTTACCAAAATTAGGCAGTTTGCTTAGATGTATTTACTAGAACCGTCACCATTTTAACTGATTCACACACAAAAATGCCGAACCCAATCCTCCTTATTTGTAAACATAAACACTATTCTCGTCATTCCAAGCCTTTACACACCAATTCTGGGCTCTGTAAACATGAACTCTTAATAATTGAAAGGACAGTCCCGTGAAAACGCCACCGGAAGTACCCGGACTTGTAAACATTACCAGTATTTTCGTCATTCCACAGCTTTCCCCTGGAAACCTCCGTGATTGAATACGACATTAAATGTAGTAAGAATCTGTTTACGTGTACTTGAAGAGTATTTTCCACGTTTTTAATCATTTCTGGGAACTATCATTGTGTATTTTAACAGTTTTACCAAAATTAGGCAGTTTGCTTAGAAGTATTTACTAGAACCGTTTCCATTTTCACTGAATCAACAAAAAAGAACGCCAAACCCATTCCTCCTATATTGTAAACATAAACACCACTCTCGTCATTCCAAGGCTTTACACACCAATTCTGAGCTCTGTAAACATGAACTCTTAATAATTGAAAGCACAGTCCCGTGAAAACGCCACCCGAAGTACCCGGAGTTGTAAATATTACCAGTATTTTCGTCATTTCATGGCTTTCCACGGGAAACCTCTGTAATTGAATTCGACAGTAAATGTAGTAAGAATCTATTTATGTGTACTTGAGGTGTTTATTACACGTTCTCAATCATTTCTTGGAACTATCATTGTGTATTTTAACAGTTTTACCAAAATAAGGCAGTTTGCTTAGAAGTATTTACTAGAACCGTCTCCATTTTCACTGAATCACCAAAAAAGAAGGGCAAACCCATTCCTCCTATATTGTAAACATAAACACCATTCTCGTCATTCCAAGGCTTTACACACCAATTCTGAGCTCTGTAAACATGAACTCTTAATAATTGAAAGCACAGTCCCGTGAAAACGCCACTCGAAGTACCCGAATTTGTAAACATTACCAGTATTTTCGTCATTTCACAGCTTTCCACGGGAAAACTCTGTGATTGAATTCGACAGTAAATGTAGTAAGAATCTATTTACGTGTACTTGAGGTGTTTATTACACGTTCTTAATCATTTCTGGGAACTCTCATTGTGTATTTTAACAGTTTTACCAAAATTAGGCAGTTTGCTTAGAAGTATTTACTAGAACCGTCACCATTTTAACTGAATCACAAAAAAAAAACGCCGAACCCAATCCTCCTATATTGTAAACATAAACACTATTATCGTCATTCCAAGGCTTTACACACCAATTCTGAGCTCTGTAAACATGAACTCTTAATAATTGAAAGCACAGTCCCGTGAAAACGCCACCCGAAGTACCCGGAGTTGTAAATATTACCAGTATTTTCGTCATTTCATGGCTTTCCACGGGAAACCTCTGTAATTGAATTCGACAGTAAATGTAGTAAGAATCTATTTATGTGTACTTGAGGTGTTTATTACACGTTCTCAATCATTTCTGGGAACTCTCATTGTGTATTTTAACAGTTTTACCAAAATTAGGCAGTTTGCTTAGATGTATTTACTAGAACCGTCACCATTTTAACTGATTCACACACAAAAATGCCGAACCCAATCCTCCTTATTTGTAAACATAAACACTATTCTCGTCATTCCAAGGCTTTACACACCAATTCTGAGCTCTGTAAACATGAACTCTTAATAATTGAAAGGACAGTCCCGTGAAAACGCCACCAGAAGTACCCGGACTTGTAAACATTACCAGTATTTTCGTCATTCCACAGCTTTCCCCTGGAAACCTCCGTGATTGAATACGACATTAAATGTAGTAAGAATCTGTTTACGTGTACTTGAAGAGTATTTTCCACGTTTTTAATCATTTCTGGGAACTATCATTGTGTATTTTAACAGTTTTACCAAAATTAGGCAGTTTGCTTAGAAGTATTTACTAGAACCGTCTCCATTTTCACTGAATCACCAAAAAAGAACGCCAAACCCATTCCTCCTATATTGTAAACATAAACACCACTCTCGTCATTCCAAGGCTTTACACACCAATTCTGAGCTCTGTAAACATGAACTCTTAATAATTGAAAGCACAGTCCCGTGAAAACGCCACCCGAAGTACCCGAATTTGTAAACATTACCAGTATTTTCGTCATTTCACAGCTTTCCACGGGAAACCTCTGTGATTGAATTCGACAGTAAATGTAGTAAGAATCTATTTACGTGTACTTGAGGTGTTTATTACACGTTCTTAATCATTTCTGGGAACTCTCATTGTGTATTTTAACAGTTTTACCAAAATTAGGCAGTTTGCTTAGAAGTATTTACTAGAACCGTCACCATTTTAACTGATTCACACGCAAAAATGCCGAACCCAATCCTCCTTAATTGTAAACATAAACACTATTCTCGTCATTCGAAGGCTTTACACACCAATTCTGACCTCTGTAAACATGAACTCTTAATAATTGAAAGCACAGTCCCGAGATAACGCCACCGGAAGTACCCGGACTTGTAAACATTACCAGTATTTTCCTCATTCCACGGCTTTCCCCTGGAAACCTCCGTGATTGAATACGACATTAAATGTAGTAAGAATCTGTTTACGTGTACTTGAAGTGTTTCTTCAACGTTTTTAATTATTTCTGGAAACTATCATTGTGTATTTTAACAGTTTTACCAAAATTAGGCAGTTTGCTTAGAAGTATTTACTAGAACCGTCACCATTTTAACTGAATCACACACAAAAAAACGCCGAACCCAATCCTCCTATATTGTAAACATAAACACTATTCTCGTCATTCCAAGGCTTTACACACCAATTCTGAGCTCTGTAAACATGAACTCTTAATAATTGAAAGCACAGTCCCGTGAAAACGCCACCCGAAGTACCCGGAGTTGTAAATATTACCAGTATTTTCGTCATTTCATGGCTTTCCAAGGGAAACCACCGTGATTGAATTCGACAGTTAATGTATTAAGAACCTATTTACGTGTACTTGAGGTGTTTATTACACGTTCTTAATCATTTCTGGGAACTCTCATTGTGTATTTTAACAGTTTTACCAAAATTAGGCAGTTTGCTTAGAAGCATTTACTAGAACCGTCTCCATTTTCACTGAATCACCAAAAAAGAACGCCAAACCCATTCCTCCTATATTGTAAACATAAACACCACTCTCGTCATTCCAAGGCTTTACACACCAATTCTGAGCTCTGTAAACATGAACTCTTAATAATTGAAAGCACAGTCCCGTGAAAACGCCACCCGAAGTACCCGGAGTTGTAAATATTACCAGTATTTTCGTCATTTCATGGCTTTCCACGGGAAACCTCTGTAATTGAATTCGACAGTAAATGTAGTAAGAATCTATTTATGTGTACTTGAGGTGTTTATTACACGTTCTCAATCATTTCTGGGAACTCTCATTGTGTATTTTAACAGTTTTACCAAAATTAGGCAGTTTGCTTAGATGTATTTACTAGAACCGTCACCATTTTAACTGATTCACACACAAAAATGCCGAACCCAATCCTCCTTATTTGTAAACATAAACACTATTCTCGTCATTCCAAGGCTTTACACACCAATTCTGAGCTCTGTAAACATGAACTCTTAATAATTGAAAGGACAGTCCCGTGAAAACGCCACCGGAAGTACCCGGACTTGTAAACATTACCAGTATTTTCGTCATTCCACAGCTTTCCCCTGGAAACCTCCGTGATTGAATACGACATTAAATGTAGTAAGAATCTGTTTACGTGTACTTGAAGAGTATTTTCCACGTTTTTAATCATTTCTGGGAACTATCATTGTGTATTTTAACAGTTTTACCAAAATTAGGCAGTTTGCTTAGAAGTATTTACTAGAACCGTCTCCATTTTCACTGAATCACCAAAAAAGAACGCCAAACCCATTCCTCCTATATTGTAAACATAAACACCACTCTCGTCATTCCAAGGCTTTACACACCAATTCTGAGCTCTGTAAACATGAACTCTTAATAATTGAAAGCACAGTCCCGTGAAAACGCCACCCGAAGTACCCGAATTTGTAAACATTACCAGTATTTTCGTCATTTCACAGCTTTCCACGGGAAACCTCTGTGATTGAATTCGACAGTAAATGTAGTAAGAATCTATTTACGTGTACTTGAGATGTTTATTACACGTTCTTAATCATTTCTGGGAACTCTCATTGTGTATTTTAACAGTTTTACCAAAATTAGGCAGTTTGCTTAGAAGTATTTACTAGAACCGTCACCATTTTAACTGATTCACACGCAAAAATGCCGAACCCAATCCTCCTTAATTGTAAACATAAACACTATTCTCGTCATTCGAAGGCTTTACACACCAATTCTGACCTCTGTAAACATGAACTCTTAATAATTGAAAGCACAGTCCCGAGATAACGCCACCGGAAGTACCCGGACTTGTAAACATTACCAGTATTTTCCTCATTCCACGGCTTTCCCCTGGAAACCTCCGTGATTGAATACGACATTAAATGTAGTAAGAATCTGTTTACGTGTACTTGAAGTGTTTCTTCAACGTTTTTAATTATTTCTGGAAACTATCATTGTGTATTTTAACAGTTTTACCAAAATTAGGCAGTTTGCTTAGAAGTATTTACTAGAACCGTCACCATTTTAACTGAATCACACACAAAAAAACGCCGAACCCAATCCTCCTATATTGTAAACATAAACACTATTCTCGTCATTCCAAGGCTTTACACACCAATTCTGAGCTCTGTAAACATGAACTCTTAATAATTGAAAGCACAGTCCCGTGAAAACGCCACCCGAAGTACCCGGAGTTGTAAATATTACCAGTATTTTCGTCATTTCATGGCTTTCCAAGGGAAACCACCGTGATTGAATTCGACAGTTAATGTATTAAGAACCTATTTACGTGTACTTGAGGTGTTTATTACACGTTCTTAATCATTTCTGGGAACTCTCATTGTGTATTTTAACAGTTTTACCAAAATTAGGCAGTTTGCTTAGAAGCATTTACTAGAACCGTCTCCATTTTCACTGAATCACCAAAAAAGAACGCCAAACCCATTCCTCCTATATTGTAAACATAAACACCACTCTCGTCATTCCAAGGCTTTACACACCAATTCTGAGCTCTGTAAACATGAACTCTTAATAATTGAAAGCACAGTCCCGTGAAAACGCCACCCGAAGTACCCGGAGTTGTAAATATTACCAGTATTTTCGTCATTTCATGGCTTTCCACGGGAAACCTCTGTAATTGAATTCGACAGTAAATGTAGTAAGAATCTATTTATGTGTACTTGAGGTGTTTATTACACGTTCTCAATCATTTCTGGGAACTCTCATTGTGTATTTTAACAGTTTTACCAAAATTAGGCAGTTTGCTTAGATGTATTTACTAGAACCGTCACCATTTTAACTGATTCACACACAAAAATGCCGAACCCAATCCTCCTTATTTGTAAACATAAACACTATTCTCGTCATTCCAAGGCTTTACACACCAATTCTGAGCTCTGTAAACATGAACTCTTAATAATTGAAAGCACAGTCCCGTGAAAACGCCACCCGAAGTACCCGAATTTGTAAACATTACCAGTATTTTCGTCATTTCACAGCTTTCCACGGGAAACCTCCGTGATTGAATACGACATTAAATGTAGTAAGAATCTGTTTACGTGTACTTGAAGTGTTTCTTCAACGTTTTTAATTATTTCTGGAAACTATCATTGTGTATTTTAACAGTTTTACCAAAATTAGGCAGTTTGCTTAGAAGTATTTACTAGAACCGTCACCATTTTAACTGAATCACACACAAAAAAACGCCGAACCCAATCCTCCTATATTGTAAACATAAACACTATTCTCGTCATTCCAAGGCTTTACACACCAATTCTGAGCTCTGTAAACATGAACTCTTAATAATTGAAAGCACAGTCCCGTGAAAACGCCACCCGAAGTACCCGGAGTTGTAAATATTACCAGTATTTTCGTCATTTCATGGCTTTCCAAGGGAAACCACCGTGATTGAATTCGACAGTTAATGTATTAAGAACCTATTTACGTGTACTTGAGGTGTTTATTACACGTTCTTAATCATTTCTGGGAACTCTCATTGTGTATTTTAACAGTTTTACCAAAATTAGGCAGTTTGCTTAGAAGCATTTACTAGAACCGTCTCCATTTTCACTGAATCACCAAAAAAGAACGCCAAACCCATTCCTCCTATATTGTAAACATAAACACCACTCTCGTCATTCCAAGGCTTTACACACCAATTCTGAGCTCTGTAAACATGAACTCTTAATAATTGAAAGCACAGTCCCGTGAAAACGCCACCCGAAGTACCCGGAGTTGTAAATATTACCAGTATTTTCGTCATTTCATGGCTTTCCACGGGAAACCTCTGTAATTGAATTCGACAGTAAATGTAGTAAGAATCTATTTATGTGTACTTGAGGTGTTTATTACACGTTCTCAATCATTTCTGGGAACTCTCATTGTGTATTTTAACAGTTTTACCAAAATTAGGCAGTTTGCTTAGATGTATTTACTAGAACCGTCACCATTTTAACTGATTCACACACAAAAATGCCGAACCCAATCCTCCTTATTTGTAAACATAAACACTATTCTCGTCATTCCAAGGCTTTACACACCAATTCTGAGCTCTGTAAACATGAACTCTTAATAATTGAAAGGACAGTCCCGTGAAAACGCCACCGGAAGTACCCGGACTTGTAAACATTACCAGTATTTTCGTCATTCCACAGCTTTCCCCTGGAAACCTCCGTGATTGAATACGACATTAAATGTAGTAAGAATCTGTTTACGTGTACTTGAAGAGTATTTTCCACGTTTTTAATCATTTCTGGGAACTATCATTGTGTATTTTAACAGTTTTACCAAAATTAGGCAGTTTGCTTAGAAGTATTTACTAGAACCGTCTCCATTTTCACTGAATCACCAAAAAAGAACGCCAAACCCATTCCTCCTATATTGTAAACATAAACACCACTCTCGTCATTCCAAGGCTTTACACACCAATTCTGAGCTCTGTAAACATGAACTCTTAATAATTGAAAGCACAGTCCCGTGAAAACGCCACCCGAAGTACCCGAATTTGTAAACATTACCAGTATTTTCGTCATTTCACAGCTTTCCACGGGAAACCTCTGTGATTGAATTCGACAGTAAATGTAGTAAGAATCTATTTACGTGTACTTGAGATGTTTATTACACGTTCTTAATCATTTCTGGGAACTCTCATTGTGTATTTTAACAGTTTTACCAAAATTAGGCAGTTTGCTTAGAAGTATTTACTAGAACCGTCACCATTTTAACTGATTCACACGCAAAAATGCCGAACCCAATCCTCCTTAATTGTAAACATAAACACTATTCTCGTCATTCGAAGGCTTTACACACCAATTCTGACCTCTGTAAACATGAACTCTTAATAATTGAAAGCACAGTCCCGAGATAACGCCACCGGAAGTACCCGGACTTGTAAACATTACCAGTATTTTCGTCATTCCACGGCTTTCCCCTGGAAACCTCCGTGATTGAATACGACATTAAATGTAGTAAGAATCTGTTTACGTGTACTTGAAGTGTTTCTTCAACGTTTTTAATTATTTCTGGGAACTATCATTGTGTATTTTAACAGTTTTACCAAAATTAGGCAGTTTGCTTAGAAGTATTTACTAGAACCGTCACCATTTTAACTGAATCACACAAAAAAAACGCCGAACCCAATCCTCCTATATTGTAAACATAAACACTATTCTCGTCATTCCAAGGCTTTACACACCAATTCTGAGCTCTGTAAACATGAACTCTTAATAATTGAAAGCACAGTCCCGTGAAAACGCCACCCGAAGTACCCGAATTTGTAAACATTACCAGTATTTTCGTCATTTCACAGCTTTCCACGGGAAACCTCTGTGATTGAATTCGACAGTAAATGTAGTAAGAATCTATTTACGTGTACTTGAGGTGTTTATTACACGTTCTTAATCATTTCTGGGAACTCTCATTGTGTATTTTAACAGTTTTACCAAAATTAGGCAGTTTGCTTAGAAGTATTTACTAGAACCGTCACCATTTTAACTGATTCACACACAAAAATGCCGAACCCAATCCTCCTTAATTGTAAACATAAAAACTATTCTCGTGATTCCTAGGCTTTACACACCAATTCTGAGCTCTGTAAACATGAACTCTTAATAATTGAAAGCACAGTCCCGTGAAACCGCCACCCGAAGTACCCGGAGTTGTAAATATTACCAGTATTTTCGTCATTTCATGGCTTTCCACGGGAAACCTCTGTAATTGAATTCGACAGTAAATGTAGTAAGAATCTATTTATGTGTACTTGAGGTGTTTATTACACGTTCTCAATCATTTCTGGGAACTCTCATTGTGTATTTTAACAGTTTTACCAAAATTAGGCAGTTTGCTTAGATGTATTTACTAGAACCGTCACCATTTTAACTGATTCACACACAAAAATGCCGAACCCAATCCTCCTTATTTGTAAACATAAACACTATTCTCGTCATTCCAAGGCTTTACACACCAATTCTGAGCTCTGTAAACATGAACTCTTAATAATTGAAAGGACAGTCCCGTGAAAACGCCACCGGAAGTACCCGGACTTGTAAACATTACCAGTATTTTCGTCATTCCACAGCTTTCCCCTGGAAACCTCCGTGCTTGAGTACGACATTAAATGTAGTAAGAATCTGTTTACGTGTACTTGAAGAGTATTTTCCACGTTTTTAATCATTTCTGGGAACTATCATTGTGTATTTTAACAGTTTTACCAAAATTAGGCAGTTTGCTTAGAAGTATTTACTAGAACCGTCTCCATTTTCACTGAATCACCAAAAAAGAACGCCAAACCCATTCCTCCTATATTGTAAACATAAACACCACTCTCGTCATTCCAAGGCTTTACACACCAATTCTGAGCTCTGTAAACATGAACTCTTAATAATTGAAAGCACAGTCCCGTGAAAACGCCACCCGAAGTACCCGAATTTGTAAACATTACCAGTATTTTCGTCATTTCACAGCTTTCCACGGGAAACCTCTGTGATTGAATTCGACAGTAAATGTAGTAAGAATCTATTTACGTGTACTTGAGATGTTTATTACACGTTCTTAATCATTTCTGGGAACTCTCATTGTGTATTTTAACAGTTTTACCAAAATTAGGCAGTTTGCTTAGAAGTATTTACTAGAACCGTCACCATTTTAACTGATTCACACGCAAAAATGCCGAACCCAATCCTCCTTAATTGTAAACATAAACACTATTCTCGTCATTCGAAGGCTTTACACACCAATTCTGAGCTCTGTAAACATGAACTCTTAATAATTGAAAGCACAGTCCCGAGATAACGCCACCGGAAGTACCCGGACTTGTAAACATTACCAGTATTTTCGTCATTCCACGGCTTTCCCCTGGAAACCTCCGTGATTGAATACGACATTAAATGTAGTAAGAATCTGTTTACGTGTACTTGAAGTGTTTGTTCAACGTTTTTAATTATTTCTGGGAACTATCATTGTGTATTTTAACAGTTTTACCAAAATTAGGCAGTTTGCTTAGAAGTATTTACTAGAACCGTCACCATTTTAACTGAATCACACAAAAAAAACGCCGAACCCAATCCTCCTATATTGTAAACATAAACACTATTCTCGTCATTCCAAGGCTTTACACACCAATTCTGAGCTCTGTAAACATGAACTCTTAATAATTGAAAGCACAGTCCCGTGAAAACGCCACCCGAAGTACCCGGAGTTGTAAATATTACCAGTATTTTCGTCATTTCATGGCTTTCCAAGGGAAACCTCCGTGATTGAATTCGACAGTTAATGTATTAAGAACCTATTTACGTGTACTTGAGGTGTTTATTACACGTTCTTAATCATTTCTGGGAACTCTCATTGTGTATTTTAACAGTTTTACCAAAATTAGGCAGTTTGCTTAGAAGTATTTACTAGAACCGTCACCATTTTAACTGATTCACACACAAAAATGCCGAACCCAATCCTCCTTATTTGTAAACATAAACACTATTCTCGTCATTCCAAGGCTTTACACACCAATTCTGAGCTCTGTGAACATGAACTCTTAATAATTGAAAGGACAGTCCCGTGAAAACGCCACCGGAAGTACCCGGACTTGTAAACATTACCAGTATTTTCGTCATTCCACAGCTTTCCCCTGGAAACCTCCGTGATTGAATACGACATTAAATGTAGTAAGAATCTGTTTACGTGTACTTGAAGAGTATTTTCCACGTTTTTAATCATTTCTGGGAACTATCATTGTGTATTTTAACAGTTTTACCAAAATTAGGCAGTTTGCTTAGAAGTATTTACTAGAACCGTCTCCATTTTCACTGAATCACCAAAAAAGAACGCCAAACCCATTCCTCCTATATTGTAAACATAAACACCACTCTCGTCATTCCAAGGCTTTACACACCAATTCTGAGCTCTGTAAACATGAACTCTTAATAATTGAAAGCACAGTCCCGTGAAAACGCCACCCGAAGTACCCGAATTTGTAAACATTACCAGTATTTTCGTCATTTCACAGCTTTCCACGGGAAACCTCTGTGATTGAATTCGACAGTAAATGTAGTAAGAATCTATTTACGTGTACTTGAGGTGTTTATTACACGTTCTTAATCATTTCTGGGAACTCTCATTGTGTATTTTAACAGTTTTACCAAAATTAGGCAGTTTGCTTAGAAGTATTTACTAGAACCGTCACCATTTTAACTGATTCACACACAAAAATGCCGAACCCAATCCTCCTTAATTGTAAACATAAAAACTATTCTCGTGATTCCTAGGCTTTACACACCAATTCTGAGCTCTGTAAACATGAACTCTTAATAATTGAAAGCACAGTCCCGTGAAACCGCCACCCGAAGTACCCGGAGTTGTAAATATTACCAGTATTTTCGTCATTTCATGGCTTTCCACGGGAAACCTCTGTAATTGAATTCGACAGTAAATGTAGTAAGAATCTATTTATGTGTACTTGAGGTGTTTATTACACGTTCTCAATCATTTCTGGGAACTCTCATTGTGTATTTTAACAGTTTTACCAAAATTAGGCAGTTTGCTTAGATGTATTTACTAGAACCGTCACCATTTTAACTGATTCACACACAAAAATGCCGAACCCAATCCTCCTTATTTGTAAACATAAACACTATTCTCGTCATTCCAAGGCTTTACACACCAATTCTGAGCTCTGTAAACATGAACTCTTAATAATTGAAAGGACAGTCCCGTGAAAACGCCACCGGAAGTACCCGGACTTGTAAACATTACCAGTATTTTCGTCATTCCACAGCTTTCCCCTGGAAACCTCCGTGCTTGAGTACGACATTAAATGTAGTAAGAATCTGTTTACGTGTACTTGAAGAGTATTTTCCACGTTTTTAATCATTTCTGGGAACTATCATTGTGTATTTTAACAGTTTTACCAAAATTAGGCAGTTTGCTTAGAAGTATTTACTAGAACCGTCTCCATTTTCACTGAATCACCAAAAAAGAACGCCAAACCCATTCCTCCTATATTGTAAACATAAACACCACTCTCGTCATTCCAAGGCTTTACACACCAATTCTGAGCTCTGTAAACATGAACTCTTAATAATTGAAAGCACAGTCCCGTGAAAACGCCACCCGAAGTACCCGAATTTGTAAACATTACCAGTATTTTCGTCATTTCACAGCTTTCCACGGGAAACCTCTGTGATTGAATTCGACAGTAAATGTAGTAAGAATCTATTTACGTGTACTTGAGATGTTTATTACACGTTCTTAATCATTTCTGGGAACTCTCATTGTGTATTTTAACAGTTTTACCAAAATTAGGCAGTTTGCTTAGAAGTATTTACTAGAACCGTCACCATTTTAACTGATTCACACGCAAAAATGCCGAACCCAATCCTCCTTAATTGTAAACATAAACACTATTCTCGTCATTCGAAGGCTTTACACACCAATTCTGAGCTCTGTAAACATGAACTCTTAATAATTGAAAGCACAGTCCCGAGATAACGCCACCGGAAGTACCCGGACTTGTAAACATTACCAGTATTTTCGTCATTCCACGGCTTTCCCCTGGAAACCTCCGTGATTGAATACGACATTAAATGTAGTAAGAATCTGTTTACGTGTACTTGAAGTGTTTGTTCAACGTTTTTAATTATTTCTGGGAACTATCATTGTGTATTTTAACAGTTTTACCAAAATTAGGCAGTTTGCTTAGAAGTATTTACTAGAACCGTCACCATTTTAACTGAATCACACAAAAAAAACGCCGAACCCAATCCTCCTATATTGTAAACATAAACACTATTCTCGTCATTCCAAGGCTTTACACACCAATTCTGAGCTCTGTAAACATGAACTCTTAATAATTGAAAGCACAGTCCCGTGAAAACGCCACCCGAATTACCCGGAGTTGTAAATATTACCAGTATTTTCGTCATTTCATGGCTTTCCAAGGGAAACCTCCGTGATTGAATTCGACAGTTAATGTATTAAGAACCTATTTACGTGTACTTGAGGTGTTTATTACACGTTCTTAATCATTTCTGGGAACTCTCATTGTGTATTTTAACAGTTTTACCAAAATTAGGCAGTTTGCTTAGAAGTATTTACTAGAACCGTCACCATTTTAACTGATTCACACACAAAAATGCCGAACCCAATCCTCCTTATTTGTAAACATAAACACTATTCTCGTCATTCCAAGGCTTTACACACCAATTCTGAGCTCTGTGAACATGAACTCTTAATAATTGAAAGGACAGTCCCGTGAAAACGCCACCGGAAGTACCCGGACTTGTAAACATTACCAGTATTTTCGTCATTCCACAGCTTTCCCCTGGAAACCTCCGTGATTGAATACGACATTAAATGTAGTAAGAATCTGTTTACGTGTACTTGAAGAGTATTTTCCACGTTTTTAATCATTTCTGGGAACTATCATTGTGTATTTTAACAGTTTTACCAAAATTAGGCAGTTTGCTTAGAAGTATTTACTAGAACCGTCTCCATTTTCACTGAATCACCAAAAAAGAACGCCAAACCCATTCCTCCTATATTGTAAACATAAACACCACTCTCGTCATTCCAAGGCTTTACACACCAATTCTGAGCTCTGTAAACATGAACTCTTAATAATTGAAAGCACAGTCCCGTGAAAACGCCACCCGAAGTACCCGAATTTATAAACATTACCAGTATTTTCGTCATTTCACAGCTTTCCACGGGAAACCTCTGTGATTGAATTCGACAGTAAATGTAGTAAGAATCTATTTACGTGTACTTGAGATGTTTATTACACGTTCTTAATCATTTCTGGGAACTCTCATTGTGTATTTTAACAGTTTTACCAAAATTAGGCAGTTTGCTTAGAAGTATTTACTAGAACCGTCACCATTTTAACTGATTCACACGCAAAAATGCCGAACCCAATCCTCCTTAATTGTAAACATAAACACTATTCTCGTCATTCGAAGGCTTTACACACCAATTCTGAGCTCTGTAAACATGAACTCTTAATAATTGAAAGCACAGTCCCGAGATAACGCCACCGGAAGTACCCGGACTTGTAAACATTACCAGTATTTTCGTCATTCCACGGCTTTCCCCTGGAAACCTCCGTGATTGAATACGACATTAAATGTAGTAAGAATCTGTTTACGTGTACTTGAAGTGTTTCTTCAACGTTTTCAATTATTTCTGGGAACTATCATTGTGTATTTTAACAGTTTTACCAAAATTAGGCAGTTTGCTTAGAAGTATTTACTAGAACCGTCACCATTTTAACTGAATCACACAAAAAAAACGCCGAACCCAATCCTCCTATATTGTAAACATAAACACTATTCTCGTCATTCCAAGGCTTTACACACCAATTCTGAGCTCTGTAAACATGAACTCTTAATAATTGAAAGCACAGTCCCGTGAAAACGCCACCCGAAGTACCCGGAGTTGTAAATATTACCAGTATTTTCGTCATTTCATGGCTTTCCAAGGGAAACCTCCGTGATTGAATTCGACAGTTAATGTATTAAGAACCTATTTACGTGTACTTGAGGTGTTTATTACACGTTCTTAATCATTTCTGGGAACTCTCATTGTGTATTTTAACAGTTTTACCAAAATTAGGCAGTTTGCTTAGAAGTATTTACTAGAACCGGCACCATTTTAACTGATTCAAACACAAAAATGCCGAACCCAATCCTCCTTAATTGTAAACATAAAAACTATTCTCGTGATTCCTAGGCTTTACACACCAATTCTGAGCTCTGTAAACATGAACTCTTAATAATTGAAAGCACAGACCCGAGAAAACGCCACCGGAAGTACCCGGACTTGTAAACATTACCAGTATTTTCGTCATTTCATGGCTTTCCACGGGAAAACTCCATGATTGAATTCGACAGTTAATGTAGTAAGAAACTACTTACGTGTACTTGAGGTGTTTATTACACATTCTTAATCATTTCTTGGAACTCTCATTGTGTATTTTAACAGTTTTACCAAAATTAGGCAGTTTGCTTAGAAGCATTTACTAGAACCGTCACCATTTTAACTGATTCACACACAAAAATGCCGAACCCAATCCTCCTAATTTGTAAACATAAACACTATTCTCGTCATTCCAAGGCTTTACACACCAATTCTGAGCTCTGTAAACATGAACTCTTAATAATTGAAAGGACAGTCCCGTGAAAACGCCACCGGAAGTACCCGGACTTGTAAACATTACCAGTATTTTCGTCATTCCACAGCTTTCCCCTGGAAACCTCCGTGATTGAATACGACATTAAATGTAGTAAGAATCTGTTTACGTGTACTTGAAGAGTATTTTCCACGTTTTTAATCATTTCTGGGAACTATCATTGTGTATTTTAACAGTTTTACCAAAATTAGGCAGTTTGCTTAGAAGTATTTACTAGAACCGTCTCCATTTTCACTGAATCACCAAAAAAGAATGCCAGACCCATTCCTCCTATATTGTAAACATAAACACCACTCTCGTCATTCCAAGGCTTTACACACCAATTCTGAGCTCTGTAAACATGAACTCTTAATAATTGAAAGCACAGTCCCGTGAAAACGCCACCCGAAGTACCCGGAGTTGTAAATATTACCAGTATTTTCGTCATTTCATGGCTTTCCACGGGAAACCTCTGTAATTGAATTCGACAGTAAATGTAGTAAGAATCTATTTATGTGTACTTGAGGTGTTTATTACACGTTCTCAATCATTTCTGGGAACTCTCATTGTGTATTTTAACAGTTTTACCAAAATTAGGCAGTTTGCTTGGATGTATTTACTAGAACCGTCACCATTTTAACTGATTCACACACAAAAATGCCGAACCCAATCCTCCTTATTTGTAAACATAAACACTATTCTCGTCATTCCAAGACTTTACACACCAATTCTGAGCTCTGTAAACATGAACTCTTAATAATTGAAAGGACAGTCCCGTGAAAACGCCACCGGAAGTACCCGGACTTGTAAACATTACCAGTATTTTCGTCATTCCACAGCTTTCCCCTGGAAACCTCCGTGATTGAATACGACATTAAATGTAGTAAGAATCTGTTTACGTGTACTTGAAGAGTATTTTCCACGTTTTTAATCATTTCTGGGAACTATCATTGTGTATTTTAACAGTTTTACCAAAATTAGGCAGTTTGCTTAGAAGTATTTACTAGAACCGTCTCCATTTTCACTGAATCACCAAAAAAGAACGCCAAACCCATTCCTCCTATATTGTAAACATAAACACCACTCTCGTCATTCCAAGGCTTTACACACCAATTCTGAGCTCTGTAAACATGAACTCTTAATAATTGAAAGCACAGTCCCGTGAAAACGCCACCCGAAGTACCCGAATTTGTAAACATTACCAGTATTTTCGTCATTTCACAGCTTTCCACGGGAAACCTCTGTGATTGAATTCGACAGTAAATGTAGTAAGAATCTATTTACGTGTACTTGAGATGTTTATTACACGTTCTTAATCATTTCTGGGAACTCTCATTGTGTATTTTAACAGTTTTACCAAAATTAGGCAGTTTGCTTAGAAGTATTTACTAGAACCGTCACCATTTTAACTGATTCACACGCAAAAATGCCGAACCCAATCCTCCTTAATTGTAAACATAAACACTATTCTCGTCATTCGAAGGCTTTACACACCAATTCTGAGCTCTGTAAACATGAACTCTTAATAATTGAAAGCACAGTCCCGAGATAACGCCACCGGAAGTACCCGGACTTGTAAACATTACCAGTATTTTCGAAATTCCACGGCTTTCCCCTGGAAACCTCCGTGATTGAATACGATATTAAATGTAGTAAGAATCTGTTTACGTGTACTTGAAGTGTTTCTTCAACGTTTTTAATTATTTCTGGGAACTATCATTGTGTATTTTAACAGTTTTACCAAAATTAGGCAGTTTGCTTAGAAGTATTTACTAGAACCGTCACCATTTTAACTGAATCACACAAAAAAAACGCCGAACCCAATCCTCCTATATTGTAAACATAAACACTATTCTCGTCATTCCAAGGCTTTACACACCAATTCTGAGCTCTGTAAACATGAACTCTTAATAATTGAAAGCACAGTCCCGTGAAAACGCCACCCGAAGTACCCGGAGTTGTAAATATTACCAGTATTTTCGTCATTTCCTGGCTTTCCAAGGGAAACCTCCGTGATTGAATTCGACAGTTAATGTATTAAGAACTTATTTACGTGTACTTGAGGTGTTTATTACACGTTCTTAATCATTTCTGGGAACTCTCATTGTGTATTTTAACAGTTTTACCAAAATTAGGCAGTTTGCTTAGAAGTATTTACTAGAACCGTCACCATTTTAACTGATTCACACACAAAAATGCCGAACCCAATCCTCCTTAATTGTAAACATAAAAACTATTCTCGTGATTCCTAGGCTTAACACACCAATTCTGAGCTCTGTAAACATGAACTCTTAATAATTGAAAGCACAGACCCGAGAAAACGCCACCGGAAGTACCCGGACTTGTAAACATTACCAGTATTTTCGTCATTTCATGGCTTTCCACGGGAAAACTCCGTGATTGAATTCGACAGTTAATGTAGTAAGAAACTACTTACGTGTACTTGAGGTGTTTATTACACATTCTTAATCATTTCTTGGAACTCTCATTGTGTATTTTAACAGTTTTACCAAAATTAGGCAGTTTGCTTAGAAGCATTTACTAGAACCGTCACCATTTTAACTGATTCACACACAAAAATGCCGAACCCAATCCTCCTTATTTGTAAACATAAACACTATTCTCGTCATTCCAAGGCTTTACACACCAATTCTGAGCTCTGTAAACATGAACTCTTAATAATTGAAAGGACAGTCCCGTGAAAACGCCACCGGAAGTACCCGGACTTGTAAACATTACCAGTATTTTCGTCATTCCACAGCTTTCCCCTGGAAACCTCCGTGATTGAATACGACATTAAATGTAGTAAGAATCTGTTTACGTGTACTTGAAGAGTATTTTCCACGTTTTTAATCATTTCTGGGAACTATCATTGTGTATTTTAACAGTTTTACCAAAATTAGGCAGTTTGCTTAGAAGTATTTACTAGAACCGTCTCCATTTTCACTGAATCACCAAAAAGGAACGCCAAACCCATTCCTCCTATATTGTAAACATAAACACCACTCTCGTCATTCCAAGGCTTTACACACCAATTCTGAGCTCTGTAAACATGAACTCTTAATAATTGAATGCACAGTCCCGTGAAAACGCCACCCGAAGTACCCGAATTTGTAAACATTACCAGTATTTTCGTCATTTCACAGCTTTCCACGGGAAACCTCTGTGATTGAATTCGACAGTAAATGTAGTAAGAATCTATTTACGTGTACTTGAGATGTTTATTACACGTTCTTAATCATTTCTGGGAACTCTCATTGTGTATTTTAACAGTTTTACCAAAATTAGGCAGTTTGCTTAGAAGTATTTACTAGAACCGTCACCATTTTAACTGATTCACACGCAAAAATGCCGAACACAAACCTACTTAATTGTAAACATAAACAGTATTCTCGTCATTCCAAGGCTTTACACACCAATTCTGAGCTCTGTGAACATGAACTCTTAATAATTGAAAGGACAGTCCCGTGAAAACGCCACCGGAAGTACCCGGACTTGTAAACATTACCAGTATTTTCGTCATTCCACAGCTTTCCCCTGGAAACCTCCGTGATTGAATACGACATTAAATGTAGTAAGAATCTGTTTACGTGTACTTGAAGAGTATTTTCCACGTTTTTAATCATTTCTGGGAACTATCATTGTGTATTTTAACAGTTTTACCAAAATTAGGCAGTTTGCTTAGAAGTATTTACTAGAACCGTCTCCATTTTCACTGAATCACCAAAAAAGAATGCCAGACCCATTCCTCCTATATTGTAAACATAAACACCACTCTCGTCATTCCAAGGCTTTACACACCAATTCTGAGCTCTGTAAACATGAACTCTTAATAATCGAAAGCACAGTCCCGTGAAAACGCCACCCGAAGTACCCGGAGTTGTAAATATTACCAGTATTTTCGTCATTTCATGGCTTTCCACGGGAAACCTCTGTAATTGAATTCGACAGTAAATGTAGTAAGAATCTATTTATGTGTACTTGAGGTGTTTATTACACGTTCTCAATCATTTCTGGGAACTCTCATTGTGTATTTTAACAGTTTTACCAAAATTAGGCAGTTTGCTTAGATGTATTTACTAGAACCGTCACCATTTTAACTGATTCACACACAAAAATGCCGAACCCAATCCTCCTTATTTGTAAACATAAACACTATTCTCGTCATTCCAAGACTTTACACACCAATTCTGAGCTCTGTAAACATGAACTCTTAATAATTGAAAGGACAGTCCCGTGAAAACGCCACCGGAAGTACCCGGACTTGTAAACATTACCAGTATTTTCGTCATTCCACAGCTTTCCCCTGGAAACCTCCGTGATTGAATACGACATTAAATGTAGTAAGAATCTGTTTACGTGTACTTGAAGAGTATTTTCCACGTTTTTAATCATTTCTGGGAACTATCATTGTGTATTTTAACAGTTTTACCAAAATTAGGCAGTTTGCTTAGAAGTATTTACTAGAACCGTCTCCATTTTCACTGAATCACCAAAAAAGAACGCCAAACCCATTCCTCCTATATTGTAAACATAAACACCACTCTCGTCATTCCAAGGCTTTACACACCAATTCTGAGCTCTGTAAACATGAACTCTTAATAATTGAAAGCACAGTCCCGTGAAAACGCCACCCGAAGTACCCGAATTTGTAAACATTACCAGTATTTTCGTCATTTCACAGCTTTCCACGGGAAACCTCTGTGATTGAATTCGACAGTAAATGTAGTAAGAATCTATTTACGTGTACTTGAGATGTTTATTACACGTTCTTAATCATTTCTGGGAACTCTCATTGTGTATTTTAACAGTTTTACCAAAATTAGGCAGTTTGCTTAGAAGTATTTACTAGAACCGTCACCATTTTAACTGATTCACACGCAAAAATGCCGAACCCAATCCTCCTTAATTGTAAACATAAACACTATTCTCGTCATTCGAAGGCTTTACACACCAATTCTGAGCTCTGTAAACATGAACTCTTAATAATTGAAAGCACAGTCCCGAGATAACGCCACCGGAAGTACCCGGACTTGTAAACATTACCAGTATTTTCGAAATTCCACGGCTTTCCCCTGGAAACCTCCGTGATTGAATACGATATTAAATGTAGTAAGAATCTGTTTACGTGTACTTGAAGTGTTTCTTCAACGTTTTTAATTATTTCTGGGAACTATCATTGTGTATTTTAACAGTTTTACCAAAATTAGGCAGTTTGCTTAGAAGTATTTACTAGAACCGTCACCATTTTAACTGAATCACACAAAAAAAACGCCGAACCCAATCCTCCTATATTGTAAACATAAACACTATTCTCGTCATTCCAAGGCTTTACACACCAATTCTGAGCTCTGTAAACATGAACTCTTAATAATTGAAAGCACAGTCCCGTGAAAACGCCACCCGAAGTACCCGGAGTTGTAAATATTACCAGTATTTTCGTCATTTCATGGCTTTCCAAGGGAAACCTCCGTGATTGAATTCGACAGTTAATGTATTAAGAACCTATTTACGTGTACTTGAGGTGTTTATTACACGTTCTTAATCATTTCTGGGAACTCTCATTGTGTATTTTAACAGTTTTACCAAAATTAGGCAGTTTGCTTAGAAGTATTTACTAGAACCGGCACCATTTTAACTGATTCAAACACAAAAATGCCGAACCCAATCCTCCTTAATTGTAAACATAAAAACTATTCTCGTGATTCCTAGGCTTTACACACCAATTCTGAGCTCTGTAAACATGAACTCTTAATAATTGAAAGCACAGACCCGAGAAAACGCCACCGGAAGTACCCGGACTTGTAAACATTACCAGTATTTTCGTCATTTCATGGCTTTCCACGGGAAAACTCCATGATTGAATTCGACAGTTAATGTAGTAAGAAACTACTTACGTGTACTTGAGGTGTTTATTACACATTCTTAATCATTTCTTGGAACTCTCATTGTGTATTTTAACAGTTTTACCAAAATTAGGCAGTTTGCTTAGAAGCATTTACTAGAACCGTCACCATTTTAACTGATTCACACACAAAAATGCCGAACCCAATCCTCCTAATTTGTAAACATAAACACTATTCTCGTCATTCCAAGGCTTTACACACCAATTCTGAGCTCTGTAAACATGAACTCTTAATAATTGAAAGGACAGTCCCGTGAAAACGCCACCGGAAGTACCCGGACTTGTAAACATTACCAGTATTTTCGTCATTCCACAGCTTTCCCCTGGAAACCTCCGTGATTGAATACGACATTAAATGTAGTAAGAATCTGTTTACGTGTACTTGAAGAGTATTTTCCACGTTTTTAATCATTTCTGGGAACTATCATTGTGTATTTTAACAGTTTTACCAAAATTAGGCAGTTTGCTTAGAAGTATTTACTAGAACCGTCTCCATTTTCACTGAATCACCAAAAAAGAATGAGAGACCCATTCCTCCTATATTGTAAACATAAACACCACTCTCGTCATTCCAAGGCTTTACACACCAATTCTGAGCTCTGTAAACATGAACTCTTAATAATTGAAAGCACAGTCCCGTGAAAACGCCACCCGAAGTACCCGGAGTTGTAAATATTACCAGTATTTTCGTCATTTCATGGCTTTCCACGGGAAACCTCTGTAATTGAATTCGACAGTAAATGTAGTAAGAATCTATTTATGTGTACTTGAGGTGTTTATTACACGTTCTCAATCATTTCTGGGAACTCTCATTGTGTATTTTAACAGTTTTACCAAAATTAGGCAGTTTGCTTGGATGTATTTACTAGAACCGTCACCATTTTAACTGATTCACACACAAAAATGCCGAACCCAATCCTCCTTATTTGTAAACATAAACACTATTCTCGTCATTCCAAGACTTTACACACCAATTCTGAGCTCTGTAAACATGAACTCTTAATAATTGAAAGGACAGTCACGTGAAAACGCCACCGGAAGTACCCGGACTTGTAAACATTACCAGTATTTTCGTCATTCCACAGCTTTCCCCTGGAAACCTCCGTGATTGAATACGACATTAAATGTAGTAAGAATCTGTTTACGTGTACTTGAAGAGTATTTTCCACGTTTTTAATCATTTCTGGGAACTATCATTGTGTATTTTAACAGTTTTACCAAAATTAGGCAGTTTGCTTAGAAGTATTTACTAGAACCGTCTCCATTTTCACTGAATCACCAAAAAAGAACGCCAAACCCATTCCTCCTATATTGTAAACATAAACACCACTCTCGTCATTCCAAGGCTTTACACACCAATTCTGAGCTCTGTAAACATGAACTCTTAATAATTGAAAGCACAGTCCCGTGAAAACGCCACCCGAAGTACCCGAATTTGTAAACATTACCAGTATTTTCGTCATTTCACAGCTTTCCACGGGAAACCTCTGTGATTGAATTCGACAGTAAATGTAGTAAGAATCTATTTACGTGTACTTGAGATGTTTATTACACGTTCTTAATCATTTCTGGGAACTCTCATTGTGTATTTTAACAGTTTTACCAAAATTAGGCAGTTTGCTTAGAAGTATTTACTAGAACCGTCACCATTTTAACTGATTCACACGCAAAAATGCCGAACCCAATCCTCCTTAATTGTAAACATAAACACTATTCTCGTCATTCGAAGGCTTTACACACCAATTCTGAGCTCTGTAAACATGAACTCTTAATAATTGAAAGCACAGTCCCGAGATAACGCCACCGGAAGTACCCGGACTTGTAAACATTACCAGTATTTTCGAAATTCCACGGCTTTCCCCTGGAAACCTCCGTGATTGAATACGATATTAAATGTAGTAAGAATCTGTTTACGTGTACTTGAAGTGTTTCTTCAACGTTTTTAATTATTTCTGGGAACTATCATTGTGTATTTTAACAGTTTTACCAAAATTAGGCAGTTTGCTTAGAAGTATTTACTAGAACCGTCACCATTTTAACTGAATCACACAAAAAAAACGCCGAACCCAATCCTCCTATATTGTAAACATAAACACTATTCTCGTCATTCCAAGGCTTTACACACCAATTCTGAGCTCTGTAAACATGAACTCTTAATAATTGAAAGCACAGTCCCGTGAAAACGCCACCCGAAGTACCCGGAGTTGTAAATATTACCAGTATTTTCGTCATTTCATGGCTTTCCAAGGGAAACCTCCGTGATTGAATTCGACAGTTAATGTATTAAGAACTTATTTACGTGTACTTGAGGTGTTTATTACACGTTCTTAATCATTTCTGGGAACTCTCATTGTGTATTTTAACAGTTTTACCAAAATTAGGCAGTTTGCTTAGAAGTATTTACTAGAACCGTCACCATTTTAACTGATTCACACACAAAAATGCCGAACCCAATCCTCCTTAATTGTAAACATAAAAACTATTCTCGTGATTCCTAGGCTTAACACACCAATTCTGAGCTCTGTAAACATGAACTCTTAATAATTGAAAGCACAGACCCGAGAAAACGCCACCGGAAGTACCCGGACTTGTAAACATTACCAGTATTTTCGTCATTTCATGGCTTTTCACGGGAAAACTCCGTGATTGAATTCGACAGTTAATGTAGTAAGAAACTACTTACGTGTACTTGAGGTGTTTATTACACATTCTTAATCATTTCTTGGAACTCTCATTGTGTATTTTAACAGTTTTACCAAAATTAGGCAGTTTGCTTAGAAGCATTTACTAGAACCGTCACCATTTTAACTGATTCACACACAAAAATGCCGAACCCAATCCTCCTTATTTGTAAACATAAACACTATTCTCGTCATTCCAAGGCTTTACACACCAATTCTGAGCTCTGTAAACATGAACTCTTAATAATTGAAAGGACAGTCCCGTGAAAACGCCACCGGAAGTACCCGGACTTGTAAACATTACCAGTATTTTCGTCATTCCACAGCTTTCCCCTGGAAACCTCCGTGATTGAATACGACATTAAATGTAGTAAGAATCTGTTTACGTGTACTTGAAGAGTATTTTCCACGTTTTTAATCATTTCTGGGAACTATCATTGTGTATTTTAACAGTTTTACCAAAATTAGGCAGTTTGCTTAGAAGTATTTACTAGAACCGTCTCCATTTTCACTGAATCACCAAAAAGGAACGCCAAACCCATTCCTCCTATATTGTAAACATAAACACCACTCTCGTCATTCCAAGGCTTTACACACCAATTCTAAGCTCTGTAAACATGAACTCTTAATAATTGAATGCACAGTCCCGTGAAAACGCCACCCGAAGTACCCGAATTTGTAAACATTACCAGTATTTTCGTCATTTCACAGCTTTCCACGGGAAACCTCTGTGATTGAATTCGACAGTAAATGTAGTAAGAATCTATTTACGTGTACTTGAGATGTTTATTACACGTTCTTAATCATTTCTGGGAACTCTCATTGTGTATTTTAACAGTTTTACCAAAATTAGGCAGTTTGCTTAGAAGTATTTACTAGAACCGTCACCATTTTAACTGATTCACACGCAAAAATGCCGAACACAAACCTACTTAATTGTAAACATAAACAGTATTCTCGTCATTCCAAGGCTTTACACACCAATTCTGAGCTCTGTGAACATGAACTCTTAATAATTGAAAGGACAGTCCCGTGAAAACGCCACCGGAAGTACCCGGACTTGTAAACATTACCAGTATTTTCGTCATTCCACAGCTTTCCCCTGGAAACCTCCGTGATTGAATACGACATTAAATGTAGTAAGAATCTGTTTACGTGTACTTGAAGAGTATTTTCCACGTTTTTAATCATTTCTGGGAACTATCATTGTGTATTTTAACAGTTTTACCAAAATTAGGCAGTTTGCTTAGAAGTATTTACTAGAACCGTCTCCATTTTCACTGAATCACCAAAAAAGAATGCCAGACCCATTCCTCCTATATTGTAAACATAAACACCACTCTCGTCATTCCAAGGCTTTACACACCAATTCTGAGCTCTGTAAACATGAACTCTTAATAATCGAAAGCACAGTCCCGTGAAAACGCCACCCGAAGTACCCGGAGTTGTAAATATTACCAGTATTTTCGTCATTTCATGGCTTTCCACGGGAAACCTCTGTAATTGAATTCGACAGTAAATGTAGTAAGAATCTATTTATGTGTACTTGAGGTGTTTATTACACGTTCTCAATCATTTCTGGGAACTCTCATTGTGTATTTTAACAGTTTTACCAAAATTAGGCAGTTTGCTTAGATGTATTTACTAGAACCGTCACCATTTTAACTGATTCACACACAAAAATGCCGAACCCAATCCTCCTTATTTGTAAACATAAACACTATTCTCGTCATTCCAAGACTTTACACACCAATTCTGAGCTCTGTAAACATGAACTCTTAATAATTGAAAGGACAGTCCCGTGAAAACGCCACCGGAAGTACCCGGACTTGTAAACATTACCAGTATTTTCGTCATTCCACAGCTTTCCCCTGGAAACCTCCGTGATTGAATACGACATTAAATGTAGTAAGAATCTGTTTACGTGTACTTGAAGAGTATTTTCCACGTTTTTAATCATTTCTGGGAACTATCATTGTGTATTTTAACAGTTTTACCAAAATTAGGCAGTTTGCTTAGAAGTATTTACTAGAACCGTCTCCATTTTCACTGAATCACCAAAAAAGAACGCCAAACCCATTCCTCCTATATTGTAAACATAAACACCACTCTCGTCATTCCAAGGCTTTACACACCAATTCTGAGCTCTGTAAACATGAACTCTTAATAATTGAAAGCACAGTCCCGTGAAAACGCCACCCGAAGTACCCGAATTTGTAAACATTACCAGTATTTTCGTCATTTCACAGCTTTCCACGGGAAACCTCTGTGATTGAATTCGACAGTAAATGTAGTAAGAATCTATTTACGTGTACTTGAGATGTTTATTACACGTTCTTAATCATTTCTGGGAACTCTCATTGTGTATTTTAACAGTTTTACCAAAATTAGGCAGTTTGCTTAGAAGTATTTACTAGAACCGTCACCATTTTAACTGATTCACACGCAAAAATGCCGAACCCAATCCTCCTTAATTGTAAACATAAACACTATTCTCGTCATTCGAAGGCTTTACACACCAATTCTGAGCTCTGTAAACATGAACTCTTAATAATTGAAAGCACAGTCCCGAGATAACGCCACCGGAAGTACCCGGACTTGTAAACATTACCAGTATTTTCGAAATTCCACGGCTTTCCCCTGGAAACCTCCGTGATTGAATACGATATTAAATGTAGTAAGAATCTGTTTACGTGTACTTGAAGTGTTTCTTCAACGTTTTTAATTATTTCTGGGAACTATCATTGTGTATTTTAACAGTTTTACCAAAATTAGGCAGTTTGCTTAGAAGTATTTACTAGAACCGTCACCATTTTAACTGAATCACACAAAAAAAACGCCGAACCCAATCCTCCTATATTGTAAACATAAACACTATTCTCGTCATTCCAAGGCTTTACACACCAATTCTGAGCTCTGTAAACATGAACTCTTAATAATTGAAAGCACAGTCCCGTGAAAACGCCACCCGAAGTACCCGGAGTTGTAAATATTACCAGTATTTTCGTCATTTCATGGCTTTCCAAGGGAAACCTCCGTGATTGAATTCGACAGTTAATGTATTAAGAACTTATTTACGTGTACTTGAGGTGTTTATTACACGTTCTTAATCATTTCTGGGAACTCTCATTGTGTATTTTAACAGTTTTACCAAAATTAGGCAGTTTGCTTAGAAGTATTTACTAGAACCGTCACCATTTTAACTGATTCACACACAAAAATGCCGAACCCAATCCTCCTTAATTGTAAACATAAAAACTATTCTCGTGATTCCTAGGCTTAACACACCAATTCTGAGCTCTGTAAACATGAACTCTTAATAATTGAAAGCACAGACCCGAGAAAACGCCACCGGAAGTACCCGGACTTGTAAACATTACCAGTATTTTCGTCATTTCATGGCTTTCCACGGGAAAACTCCGTGATTGAATTCGACAGTTAATGTAGTAAGAAACTACTTACGTGTACTTGAGGTGTTTATTACACATTCTTAATCATTTCTTGGAACTCTCATTGTGTATTTTAACAGTTTTACCAAAATTAGGCAGTTTGCTTAGAAGCATTTACTAGAACCGTCACCATTTTAACTGATTCACACACAAAAATGCCGAACCCAATCCTCCTTATTTGTAAACATAAACACTATTCTCGTCATTCCAAGGCTTTACACACCAATTCTGAGCTCTGTAAACATGAACTCTTAATAATTGAAAGGACAGTCCCGTGAAAACGCCACCGGAAGTACCCGGACTTGTAAACATTACCAGTATTTTCGTCATTCCACAGCTTTCCCCTGGAAACCTCCGTGATTGAATACGACATTAAATGTAGTAAGAATCTGTTTACGTGTACTTGAAGAGTATTTTCCACGTTTTTAATCATTTCTGGGAACTATCATTGTGTATTTTAACAGTTTTACCAAAATTAGGCAGTTTGCTTAGAAGTATTTACTAGAACCGTCTCCATTTTCACTGAATCACCAAAAAGGAACGCCAAACCCATTCCTCCTATATTGTAAACATAAACACCACTCTCGTCATTCCAAGGCTTTACACACCAATTCTGAGCTCTGTAAACATGAACTCTTAATAATTGAATGCACAGTCCCGTGAAAACGCCACCCGAAGTACCCGAATTTGTAAACATTACCAGTATTTTCGTCATTTCATGGCTTTCCACGGGAAACCTCTGTAATTGAATTCGACAGTAAATGTAGTAAGAATCTATTTACGTGTACTTGAGGTGTTTATTACACGTTCTTAATCATTTCTGGGAACTCTCATTGTGTATTTTAACAGTTTTACCAAAATTAGGCAGTTTGCTTAGAAGTATTTACTAGAACCGTCACCATTTTAACTGATTCACACGCAAAAATGCCGAACCCAAACCTCCTTAATTGTAAACATAAACAGTATTCTCGTCATTCCAAGGCTTTACACACCAATTCTGAGCTCTGTGAACATGAACTCTTAATAATTGAAAGGACAGTCCCGTGAAAACGCCACCGGAAGTACCCGGACTTGTAAACATTACCAGTATTTTCGTCATTCCACAGCTTTCCCCTGGAAACCTCCGTGATTGAATACGACATTAAATGTAGTAAGAATCTGTTTACGTGTACTTGAAGAGTATTTTCCACGTTTTTAATCATTTCTGGGAACTATCATTGTGTATTTTAACAGTTTTACCAAAATTAGGCAGTTTGCTTAGAAGTATTTACTAGAACCGTCTCCATTTTCACTGAATCACCAAAAAAGAACGCCAAACCCATTCCTCCTATATTGTAAACATAAACACCACTCTCGTCATTCCAAGGCTTTACACACCAATTCTGAGCTCTGTAAACATGAACTCTTAATAATTGAAAGCACAGTCCCGTGAAAACGCCACCCGAAGTACCCGAATTTGTAAACATTACCAGTATTTTCGTCATTTCACAGCTTTCCACGGGAAACCTCTGTGATTGAATTCGACAGTAAATGTAGTAAGAATCTATTTACGTGTACTTGAGATGTTTATTACACGTTCTTAATCATTTCTGGGAACTCTCATTGTGTATTTTAACAGTTTTACCAAAATTAGGCAGTTTGCTTAGAAGTATTTACTAGAACCGTCACCATTTTAACTGATTCACACGCAAAAATGCCGAACCCAATCCTCCTTAATTGTAAACATAAACACTATTCTCGTCATTCGAAGGCTTTACACACCAATTCTGAGCTCTGTAAACATGAACTCTTAATAATTGAAAGCACAGTCCCGAGATAACGCCACCGGAAGTACCCGGACTTGTAAACATTACCAGTATTTTCGAAATTCCACGGCTTTCCCCTGGAAACCTCCGTGATTGAATACGATATTAAATGTAGTAAGAATCTGTTTACGTGTACTTGAAGTGTTTCTTCAACGTTTTTAATTATTTCTGGGAACTATCATTGTGTATTTTAACAGTTTTACCAAAATTAGGCAGTTTGCTTAGAAGTATTTACTAGAACCGTCACCATTTTAACTGAATCACACAAAAAAAACGCCGAACCCAATCCTCCTATATTGTAAACATAAACACTATTCTCGTCATTCCAAGGCTTTACACACCAATTCTGAGCTCTGTAAACATGAACTCTTAATAATTGAAAGCACAGTCCCGTGAAAACGCCACCCGAAGTACCCGGAGTTGTAAATATTACCAGTATTTTCGTCATTTCATGGCTTTCCAAGGGAAACCTCCGTGATTGAATTCGACAGTTAATGTATTAAGAACTTATTTACGTGTACTTGAGGTGTTTATTACACGTTCTTAATCATTTCTGGGAACTCTCATTGTGTATTTTAACAGTTTTACCAAAATTAGGCAGTTTGCTTAGAAGTATTTACTAGAACCGTCACCATTTTAACTGATTCACACGCAAAAATGCCGAACCCAATCCTCCTTAATTGTAAACATAAAAACTATTCTCGTGATTCCTAGGCTTAACACACCAATTCTGAGCTCTGTAAACATGAACTCTTAATAATTGAAAGCACAGACCCGAGAAAACGCCACCGGAAGTACCCGGACATGTAAACATTACCAGTATTTTCGTCATTTCATGGCTTTCCACGGGAAAACTCCGTGATTGAATTCGACAGTTAATGTAGTAAGAAACTACTTACGTGTACTTGAGGTGTTTATTACACATTCTTAATCATTTCTTGGAACTCTCATTGTGTATTTTAACAGTTTTACCAAAATTAGGCAGTTTGCTTAGAAGCATTTACTAGAACCGTCACCATTTTAACTGATTCACACACAAAAATGCCGAACCCAATCCTCCTTATTTGTAAACATAAACACTATTCTCGTCATTCCAAGGCTTTACACACCAATTCTGAGCTCTGTAAACATGAACTCTTAATAATTGAAAGGACAGTCCCGTGAAAACGCCACCGGAAGTACCCGGACTTGTAAACATTACCAGTATTTTCGTCATTCCACAGCTTTCCCCTGGAAACCTCCGTGATTGAATACGACATTAAATGTAGTAAGAATCTGTTTACGTGTACTTGAAGAGTATTTTCCACGTTTTTAATCATTTCTGGGAACTATCATTGTGTATTTTAACAGTTTTACCAAAATTAGGCAGTTTGCTTAGAAGTATTTACTAGAACCGTCTCCATTTTCACTGAATCACCAAAAAAGAACGCCAAACCCATTCCTCCTATATTGTAAACATAAACACCACTCTCGTCATTCCAAGGCTTTACACACCAATTCTGAGCTCTGTAAACATGAACTCTTAATAATTGAAAGCACAGTCCCGTGAAAACGCCACCCGAAGTACCCGAATTTGTAAACATTACCAGTATTTTCGTCATTTCACAGCTTTCCACGGGAAACCTCTGTGATTGAATTCGGCAGTAAATGTAGTAAGAATCTATTTACGTGTACTTGAGATGTTTATTACACGTTCTTAATCATTTCTGGGAACTCTCATTGTGTATTTTAACAGTTTTACCAAAATTAGGCAGTTTGCTTAGAAGTATTTACTAGAACCGTCACCATTTTAACTGATTCACACGCAAAAATGCCGAACCCAAACCTCCTTAATTGTAAACATAAACAGTATTCTCGTCATTCCAAGGCTTTACACACCAATTCTGAGCTCTGTGAACATGAACTCTTAATAATTGAAAGGACAGTCCCGTGAAAACGCCACCGGAAGTACCCGGACTTGTAAACATTACCAGTATTTTCGTCATTCCACAGCTTTCCCCTGGAAACCTCCGTGATTGAATACGACATTAAATGTAGTAAGAATCTGTTTACGTGTACTTGAAGAGTATTTTCCACGTTTTTAATCATTTCTGGGAACTATCATTGTGTATTTTAACAGTTTTACCAAAATTAGGCAGTTTGCTTAGAAGTATTAACTAGAACCGTCTCCATTTTCACTGAATCACCAAAAAAGAACGCCAAACCCATTCCTCCTATATTGTAAACATAAACACCACTCTCGTCATTCCAAGGCTTTACACACCAATTCTGAGCTCTGTAAACATGAACTCTTAATAATTGAAAGCACAGTCCCGTGAAAACGCCACCCGAAGTACCCGAATTTGTAAACATTACCAGTATTTTCGTCATTTCACAGCTTTCCACGGGAAACCTCTGTGATTGAATTCGACAGTAAATGTAGTAAGAATCTATTTACGTGTACTTGAGATGTTTATTACACGTTCTTAATCATTTCTGGGAACTCTCATTGTGTATTTTAACAGTTTTACCAAAATTAGGCAGTTTGCTTAGAAGTATTTACTAGAACCGTCACCATTTTAACTGATTCACACGCAAAAATGCCGAACCCAATCCTCCTTAATTGTAAACATAAACACTATTCTCGTCATTCGAAGGCTTTACACACCAATTCTGAGCTCTGTAAACATGAACTCTTAATAATTGAAAGCACAGTCCCGAGATAACGCCACCGGAAGTACCCGGACTTGTAAACATTACCAGTATTTTCGAAATTCCACGGCTTTCCCCTGGAAACCTCCGTGATTGAATACGATATTAAATGTAGTAAGAATCTGTTTACGTGTACTTGAAGTGTTTCTTCAACGTTTTTAATTATTTCTGGGAACTATCATTGTGTATTTTAACAGTTTTACCAAAATTAGGCAGTTTGCTTAGAAGTATTTACTAGAACCGTCACCATTTTAACTGAATCACACAAAAAAAACGCCGAACCCAATCCTCCTATATTGTAAACATAAACACTATTCTCGTCATTCCAAGGCTTTACACACCAATTCTGAGCTCTGTAAACATGAACTCTTAATAATTGAAAGCACAGTCCCGTGAAAACGCCACCCGAAGTACCCGGAGTTGTAAATATTACCAGTATTTTCGTCATTTCATGGCTTTCCAAGGGAAACCTCCGTGATTGAATTCGACAGTTAATGTATTAAGAACTTATTTACGTGTACTTGAGGTGTTTATTACACGTTCTTAATCATTTCTGGGAACTCTCATTGTGTATTTTAACAGTTTTACCAAAATTAGGCAGTTTGCTTAGAAGTATTTACTAGAACCGTCACCATTTTAACTGATTCACACACAAAAATGCCGAACCCAATCCTCCTTAATTGTAAACATAAAAACTATTCTCGTGATTCCTAGGCTTAACACACCAATTCTGAGCTCTGTAAACATGAACTCTTAATAATTGAAAGCACAGACCCGAGAAAACGCCACCGGAAGTACCCGGACTTGTAAACATTACCAGTATTTTCGTCATTTCATGGCTTTCCACGGGAAAACTCCGTGATTGAATTCGACAGTTAATGTAGTAAGAAACTACTTACGTGTACTTGAGGTGTTTATTACACATTCTTAATCATTTCTTGGAACTCTCATTGTGTATTTTAACAGTTTTACCAAAATTAGGCAGTTTGCTTAGAAGCATTTACTAGAACCGTCACCATTTTAACTGATTCACACACAAAAATGCCGAACCCAATCCTCCTTATTTGTAAACATAAACACTATTCTCGTCATTCCAAGGCTTTACACACCAATTCTGAGCTCTGTAAACATGAACTCTTAATAATTGAAAGGACAGTCCCGTGAAAACGCCACCGGAAGTACCCGGACTTGTAAACATTACCAGTATTTTCGTCATTCCACAGCTTTCCCCTGGAAACCTCCGTGATTGAATACGACATTAAATGTAGTAAGAATCTGTTTACGTGTACTTGAAGAGTATTTTCCACGTTTTTAATCATTTCTGGGAACTATCATTGTGTATTTTAACAGTTTTACCAAAATTAGGCAGTTTGCTTAGAAGTATTTACTAGAACCGTCTCCATTTTCACTGAATCACCAAAAAAGAACGCCAAACCCATTCCTCCTATATTGTAAACATAAACACCACTCTCGTCATTCCAAGGCTTTACACACCAATTCTGAGCTCTGTAAACATGAACTCTTAGTAATTGAAAGCACAGTCCCGTGAAAACGCCACCCGAAGTACCCGAATTTGTAAACATTACCAGTATTTTCGTCATTTCACAGCTTTCCACGGGAAACCTCTGTGATTGAATTCGACAGTAAATGTAGTAAGAATCTATTTACGTGTACTTGAGATGTTTATTACACGTTCTTAATCATTTCTGGGAACTCTCATTGTGTATTTTAACAGTTTTACCAAAATTAGGCAGTTTGCTTAGAAGTATTTACTAGAACCGTCACCATTTTAACTGATTCACACGCAAAAATGCCGAACCCAAACCTCCTTAATTGTAAACATAAACAGTATTCTCGTCATTCCAAGGCTTTACACACCAATTCTGAGCTCTGTGAACATGAACTCTTAATAATTGAAAGGACAGTCCCGTGAAAACGCCACCGGAAGTACCCGGACTTGTAAACATTACCAGTATTTTCGTCATTCCACAGCTTTCCCCTGGAAACCTCCGTGATTGAATACGACATTAAATGTAGTAAGAATCTGTTTACGTGTACTTGAAGAGTATTTTCCACGTTTTTAATCATTTCTGGGAACTCTCATTGTGTATTTTAACAGTTTTACCAAAATTAGGCAGTTTGCTTAGAAGTATTTACTAGAACCGTCTCCATTTTCACTGAATCACCAAAAAAGAACGCCAAACCCATTCCTCCTATATTGTAAACATAAACACCACTCTCGTCATTCCAAGGCTTTACACACCAATTCTGAGCTCTGTAAACATGAACTCTTAATAATTGAAAGCACAGTCCCGTGAAAACGCCACCCGAAGTACCCGAATTTGTAAACATTACCAGTATTTTCGTCATTTCACAGCTTTCCACGGGAAACCTCTGTGATTGATTTCGACAGTAAATGTAGTAAGAATCTATTTACGTGTACTTGAGATGTTTATTACACGTTCTTAATCATTTCTGGGAACTCTCATTGTGTATTTTAACAGTTTTACCAAAATTAGGCAGTTTGCTTAGAAGTATTTACTAGAACCGTCACCATTTTAACTGATTCACACGCAAAAATGCCGAACCCAATCCTCCTTAATTGTAAACATAAACACTATTCTCGTCATTCGAAGGCTTTACACACCAATTCTGAGCTCTGTAAACATGAACTCTTAATAATTGAAAGCACAGTCCCGAGATAACGCCACCGGAAGTACCCGGACTTGTAAACATTACCAGTATTTTCGTCATTCCACGGCTTTCCCCTGGAAACCTCCGTGATTGAATACGACATTAAATGTAGTAAGAATCTGTTTACGTGTACTTGAAGTGTTTCTTCAACGTTTTTAATTATTTCTGGGAACTATCATTGTGTATTTTAACAGTTTTACCAAAATTAGGCAGTTTGCTTAGAAGTATTTACTAGAACCGTCACCATTTTAACTGAATCACACAAAAAAAACGCCGAACCCAATCCTCCTATATTGTAAACATAAACACTATTCTCGTCATTCCAAGGCTTTACACACCAATTCTGAGCTCTGTAAACATGAACTCTTAATAATTGAAAGCACAGTCCCGTGAAAACGCCACCAGAAGTACCCGGAGTTGTAAATATTACCAGTATTTTCGTCATTTCATGGCTTTCCAAGGGAAACCTCCGTGATTGAATTCGACAGTTAATGTATTAAGAACCTATTTACGTGTACTTGAGGTGTTTATTACACGTTCTTAATCATTTCTGGGAACTCTCATTGTGTATTTTAACAGTTTTACCAAAATTAGGCAGTTTGCTTAGAAGCATTTACTAGAACCGTCACCATTTTAACTGATTCACACACAAAAATGCTGAACCCAATCCTCCTTAATTGTAAACAAAAACACTATTCTCGTCATTCCAAGGCTTTACACACCAATTCTGAGCTCTGTAAACATGAACTCTTAATAATTGAAAGCACAGTCCCGTGAAAACGCCACCCGAAGTACCCGAATTTGTAAACATTACCAGTATTTTCGTCATTTCACAGCTTTCCACGGGAAACCTCTGTGATTGAATTCGACAGTAAATGTAGTAAGAATCTATTTACGTGTACTTGAGGTGTTTATTACACGTTCTTAATCATTTCTGGGAACTCTCATTGTGTATTTTAACAGTTTTACCAAAATTAGGCAGTTTGCTTAGAAGTATTTACTAGAACCGTCACCATTTTAACTGATTCACACACAAAAATGCCGAACCCAATCCTCCTTAATTGTAAACATAAAAACTATTCTCGTGATTCCTAGGCTTTACACACCAATTCTGAGCTCTGTAAACATGAACTCTTAATAATTGAAAGCACAGACCCGAGAAAACGCCACCGGAAGTACCCGGACTTGTAAACATTACCAGTATTTTCGTCATTTCATGGCTTTCCACGGGAAAACTCCGTGATTGAATTCGACAGTTAATGTAGTAAGAAACTACTTACGTGTACTTGAGGTGTTTATTACACATTCTTAATCATTTCTTGGAACTCTCATTGTGTATTTTAACAGTTTTACCAAAATTAGGCAGTTTGCTTAGAAGCATTTACTAGAACCGTCACCATTTTAACTGATTCACACACAAAAATGCCGAACCCAATCCTCCTTATTTGTAAACATAAACACTATTCTCGTCATTCCAAGGCTTTACACACCAATTCTGAGCTCTGTAAACATGAACTCTTAATAATTGAAAGGACAGTCCCGTGAAAACGCCACCGGAAGTACCCGGACTTGTAAACATTACCAGTATTTTCGTCATTCCACAGCTTTCCCCTGGAAACCTCCGTGATTGAATACGACATTAAATGTAGTAAGAATCTGTTTACGTGTACTTGAAGAGTATTTTCCACGTTTTTAATCATTTCTGGGAACTATCATTGTGTATTTTAACAGTTTTACCAAAATTAGGCAGTTTGCTTAGAAGTATTTACTAGAATCGTCTCCATTTTCACTGAATCACCAAAAAAGAACGCCAAACCCATTCCTCCTATATTGTAAACATAAACACCACTCTCGTCATTCCAAGGCTTTACACACCAATTCTGAGCTCTGTAAACATGAACTCTTAATAATTGAAAGCACAGTCCCGTGAAAACGCCACCCGAAGTACCCGAATTTATAAACATTACCAGTATTTTCGTCATTTCACAGCTTTCCACGGGAAACCTCTGTGATTGAATTCGACAGTAAATGTAGTAAGAATCTATTTACGTGTACTTGAGATGTTTATTACATGTTCTTAATCATTTCTGGGAACTCTCATTGTGTATTTTAACAGTTTTACCAAAATTAGGCAGTTTGCTTAGAAGTATTTACTAGAACCGTCACCATTTTAACTGATTCACACGCAAAAATGCCGAACCCAATCCTCCTTAATTGTAAACATAAACACTATTCTCGTCATTCGAAGGCTTTACACACCAATTCTGAGCTCTGTAAACATGAACTCTTAATAATTGAAAGCACAGTCCCGAGATAACGCCACCGGAAGTACCCGGACTTGTAAACATTACCAGTATTTTCGAAATTCCACGGCTTTCCCCTGGAAACCTCCGTGATTGAATACGACATTAAATGTAGTAAGAATCTGTTTACGTGTACTTGAAGTGTTTCTTCAACGTTTTTAATTATTTCTGGGAACTATCATTGTGTATTTTAACAGTTTTACCAAAATTAGGCAGTTTGCTTAGAAGTATTTACTAGAACCGTCACCATTTTAACTGAATCACACAAAAAAAACGCCGAACCCAATCCTCCTATATTGTAAACATAAACACTATTCTCGTCATTCCAAGGCTTTACACACCAATTCTGAGCTCTGTAAACATGAACTCTTAATAATTGAAAGCACAGTCCCGTGAAAACGCCACCCGAATTACCCGGAGTTGTAAATATTACCAGTATTTTCGTCATTTCATGGCTTTCCAAGGGAAACCTCCGTGATTGAATTCGACAGTTAATGTATTAAGAACCTATTTACGTGTACTTGAGGTGTTTATTACACGTTCTTAATCATTTCTGGGAACTCTCATTGTGTATTTTAACAGTTTTACCAAAATTAGGCAGTTTGCTTAGAAGCATTTACTAGAACCGTCACCATTTTAACTGATTCACACACAAAAATGCTGAACCCAATCCTCCTTAATTGTAAACAAAAACACTATTCTCGTCATTCCAAGGCTTTACACACCAATTCTGAGCTCTGTAAACATGAACTCTTAATAATTGAAAGCACAGTCCCGTGAAAACGCCACCCGAAGTACCCGAATTTGTAAACATTACCAGTATTTTCGTCATTTCACAGCTTTCCACGGGAAACCTCTGTGATTGAGTTCGACAGTAAATGTAGTAAGAATCTATTTACGTGTACTTGAGGTGTTTATTACACGTTCTTAATCATTTCTGGGAACTCTCATTGTGTATTTTAACAGTTTTACCAAAATTAGGCAGTTTGCTTAGAAGTATTTACTAGAACCGTCACCATTTTAACTGATTCACACACAAAAATGCCGAACCCAATCCTCCTTAATTGTAAACATAAACACTATTCTCGTCATTCCAAGGCTTTACACACCAATTCTGAGCTCTGTAAACATGAACTCTTAATAATTGAAAGGACAGTCCCGTGAAAACGCCACCGGAAGTACCCGGACTTGTAAACATTACCAGTATTTTCGTCATTCCACAGCTTTCCCCTGGAAACCTCCGTGATTGAATACGACATTAAATGTAGTAAGAATCTGTTTACGTGTACTTGAAGAGTATTTTCCACGTTTTTAATCATTTCTGGGGACTATCATTGTGTATTTTAACAGTTTTACCAAAATTAGGCAGTTTGCTTAGAAGTATTTACTAGAATCGTCTCCATTTTCACTGAATCACCAAAAAAGAACGCCAAACCCATTCCTCCTATATTGTAAACATAAACACCACTCTCGTCATTCCAAGGCTTTACACACCAATTCTGAGCTCTGTAAACATGAACTCTTAATAATTGAAAGCACAGTCCCGTGAAAACGCCACCCGAAGTACCCGAATTTATAAACATTACCAGTATTTTCGTCATTTCACAGCTTTCCACGGGAAACCTCTGTGATTGAATTCGACAGTAAATGTAGTAAGAATCTATTTACGTGTACTTGAGATGTTTATTACATGTTCTTAATCATTTCTGGGAACTCTCATTGTGTATTTTAACAGTTTTACCAAAATTAGGCAGTTTGCTTAGAAGTATTTACTAGAACCGTCACCATTTTAACTGATTCACACGCAAAAATGCCGAACCCAATCCTCCTTAATTGTAAACATAAACACTATTCTCGTCATTCGAAGGCTTTACACACCAATTCTGAGCTCTGTAAACATGAACTCTTAATAATTGAAAGCACAGTCCCGAGATAACGCCACCGGAAGTACCCGGACTTGTAAACATTACCAGTATTTTCGAAATTCCACGGCTTTCCCCTGGAAACCTCCGTGATTGAATACGACATTAAATGTAGTAAGAATCTGTTTACGTGTACTTGAAGTGTTTCTTCAACGTTTTTAATTATTTCTGGGAACTATCATTGTGTATTTTAACAGTTTTACCAAAATTAGGCAGTTTGCTTAGAAGTATTTACTAGAACCGTCACCATTTTAACTGAATCACACAAAAAAAACGCCGAACCCAATCCTCCTATATTGTAAACATAAACACTATTCTCGTCATTCCAAGGCTTTACACACCAATTCTGAGCTCTGTAAACATGAACTCTTAATAATTGAAAGCACAGTCCCGTGAAAACGCCACCCGAATTACCCGGAGTTGTAAATATTACCAGTATTTTCGTCATTTCATGGCTTTCCAAGGGAAACCTCCGTGATTGAATTCGACAGTTAATGTATTAAGAACCTATTTACGTGTACTTGAGGTGTTTATTACACGTTCTTAATCATTTCTGGGAACTCTCATTGTGTATTTTAACAGTTTTACCAAAATTAGGCAGTTTGCTTAGAAGCATTTACTAGAACCGTCACCATTTTAACTGATTCACACACAAAAATGCTGAACCCAATCCTCCTTAATTGTAAACAAAAACACTATTCTCGTCATTCCAAGGCTTTACACACCAATTCTGAGCTCTGTAAACATGAACTCTTAATAATTGAAAGCACAGTCCCGTGAAAACGCCACCCGAAGTACCCGAATTTGTAAACATTACCAGTATTTTCGTCATTTCACAGCTTTCCACGGGAAACCTCTGTGATTGAGTTCGACAGTAAATGTAGTAAGAATCTATTTACGTGTACTTGAGGTGTTTATTACACGTTCTTAATCATTTCTGGGAACTCTCATTGTGTATTTTAACAGTTTTACCAAAATTAGGCAGTTTGCTTAGAAGTATTTACTAGAACCGTCACCATTTTAACTGATTCACACACAAAAATGCCGAACCCAATCCTCCTTAATTGTAAACATAAAAACTATTCTCGTGATTCCTAGGCTTTACACACCAATTCTGAGCTCTGTAAACATGAACTCTTAATAATTGAAAGCACAGACCCGAGAAAACGCCACCGGAAGTACCCGGACTTGTAAACATTACCAGTATTTTCGTCATTTCATGGCTTTCCAGGGGAAAACTCCGTGATTGAATTCGACAGTTAATGTAGTAAGAAACTACTTACGTGTACTTGAGGTGTTTATTACACATTCTTAATCATTTCTTGGAACTCTCATTGTGTATTTTAACAGTTTTACCAAAATTAGGCAGTTTGCTTAGAAGCATTTACTAGAACCGTCACCATTTTAACTGATTCACACACAAAAATGCCGAACCCAATCCTCCTTATTTGTAAACATAAACACTATTCTCGTCATTCCAAGGCTTTACACACCAATTCTGAGCTCTGTAAACATGAACTCTTAATAATTGAAAGGACAGTCCCGTGAAAACGCCACCGGAAGTACCCGGACTTGTAAACATTATCAGTATTTTCGTCATTCCACAGCTTTCCCCTGGAAACCTCCGTGATTGAATACGACATTAAATGTAGTAAGAATCTGTTTACGTGTACTTGAAGAGTATTTTCCACGTTTTTAATCATTTCTGGGAACTATCATTGTGTATTTTAACAGTTTTACCAAAATTAGGCAGTTTGCTTAGAAGTATTTACTAGAACCATCTCCATTTTCACTGAATCACCAAAAAAGAACGCCAAACCCATTCCTCCTATATTGTAAACATAAACACCACTCTCGTCATTCCAAGGCTTTACACACCAATTCTGAGCTCTGTAAACATGAACTCTTAATAATTGAAAGCACAGTCCCGTGAAAACGCCACCCGAAGTACCCGAATTTGTAAACATTACCAGTATTTTCGTCATTTCACAGCTTTCCACGGGAAACCTCTGTGATTGAATTCGACAGTAAATGTAGTAAGAATCTATTTACGTGTACTTGAGATGTTTATTACACGTTCTTAATCATTTCTGGGAACTCTCATTGTGTATTTTAACAGTTTTACCAAAATTAGGCAGTTTGCTTAGAAGTATTTACTAGAACCGTCACCATTTTAACTGATTCACACGCAAAAATGCCGAACCCAAACCTCCTTAATTGTAAACATAAACAGTATTCTCGTCATTCCAAGGCTTTACACACCAATTCTGAGCTCTGTGAACATGAACTCTTAATAATTGAAAGGACAGTCCCGTGAAAACGCCACCGGAAGTACCCGGACTTGTAAACATTACCAGTATTTTCGTCATTCCACAGCTTCCCCTGGAAACCTCCGTGATTGAATACGACATTAAATGTAGTAAGAATCTGTTTACGTGTACTTGAAGAGTATTTTCCACGTTTTTAATCATTTCTGGGAACTATCATTGTGTATTTTAACAGTTTTACCAAAATTAGGCAGTTTGCTTAGAAGTATTTACTAGAACCGTCTCCATTTTCACTGAATCACCAAAAAAGAACGCCAAACCCAATCCTCCTTATTTGTAAACATAAACACTATTCTCGTCATTCCAAGGCTTTACACACCAATTCTGAGCTCTGTAAACATGAACTCTTAATAATTGAAAGCACAGACCCGAGAAAACGCCACCGGAAGTACCCGGACTTGTAAACATTACCAGTATTTTCGTCATTTCATGGCTTTCCACGGGAAAACTCCGTGATTGAATTCGACAGTTAATGTAGTAAGAAACTACTTACGTGTACTTGAGGTGTTTATTACACATTCTTAATCATTTCTTGGAACTCTCATTGTGTATTTTAACAGTTTTACCAAAATTAGGCAGTTTGCTTAGAAGCATTTACTAGAACCGTCACCATTTTAACTGATTCACACACAAAAATGCCGAACCCAATCCTCCTTATTTGTAAACATAAACACTATTCTCGTCATTCCAAGGCTTTACACACCAATTCTGAGCTCTGTAAACATGAACTCTTAATAATTGAAAGGACAGTCCCGTGAAAACGCCACCGGAAGTACCCGGACTTGTAAACATTACCAGTATTTTCGTCATTCCACAGCTTTCCCCTGGAAACCTCCGTGATTGAATACGACATTAAATGTAGTAAGAATCTGTTTACGTGTACTTGAAGAGTATTTTCCACGTTTTTAATCATTTCTGGGAACTATCATTGTGTATTTTAACAGTTTTACCAAAATTAGGCAGTTTGCTTAGAAGTATTTACTAGAACCGTCTCCATTTTCACTGAATCACCAAAAAAGAACGCCAAACCCATTCCTCCTATATTGTAAACATAAACACCACTCTCGTCATTCCAAGGCTTTACACACCAATTCTGAGCTCTGTAAACATGAACTCTTAATAATTGAAAGCACAGTCCCGTGAAAACGCCACCCGAAGTACCCGAATTTGTAAACATTACCAGTATTTTCGTCATTTCACAGCTTTCCACGGGAAACCTCTGTGATTGAATTCGACAGTAAATGTAGTAAGAATCTATTTACGTGTACTTGAGATGTTTATTACACGTTCTTAATCATTTCTGGGAACTCTCATTGTGTATTTTAACAGTTTTACCAAAATTAGGCAGTTTGCTTAGAAGTATTTACTAGAACCGTCACCATTTTAACTGATTCACACGCAAAAATGCCGAACCCAAACCTCCTTAATTGTAAACATAAACAGTATTCTCGTCATTCCAAGGCTTTACACACCAATTCTGAGCTCTGTGAACATGAACTCTTAATAATTGAAAGGACAGTCCCGTGAAAACGCCACCGGAAGTACCCGGACTTGTAAACATTACCAGTATTTTCGTCATTCCACAGCTTTCCCCTGGAAACCTCCGTGATTGAATACGACATTAAATGTAGTAAGAATCTGTTTACGTGTACTTGAAGAGTATTTTCCACGTTTTTAATCATTTCTGGGAACTATCATTGTGTATTTTAACAGTTTTACCAAAATTAGGCAGTTTGCTTAGAAGTATTTACTAGAACCGTCTCCATTTTCACTGAATCACCAAAAAAGAACGCCAAACCCATTCCTCCTATATTGTAAACATAAACACCACTCTCGTCATTCCAAGGCTTTACACACCAATTCTGAGCTCTGTAAACATGAACTCTTAATAATTGAAAGCACAGTCCCGTGAAAACGCCACCCGAAGTACCCGAATTTGTAAACATTACCAGTATTTTCGTCATTTCACAGCTTTCCACGGGAAACCTCTGTGATTGAATTCGACAGTAAATGTAGTAAGAATCTATTTACGTGTACTTGAGATGTTTATTACACGTTCTTAATCATTTCTGGGAACTCTCATTGTGTATTTTAACAGTTTTACCAAAATTAGGCAGTTTGCTTAGAAGTATTTACTAGAACCGTCACCATTTTAACTGATTCACACGCAAAAATGCCGAACCCAATCCTCCTTAATTGTAAACATAAACACTATTCTCGTCATTCGAAGGCTTTACACACCAATTCTGAGCTCTGTAAACATGAACTCTTAATAATTGAAAGGACAGTCCCGTGAAAACGCCACCGGAAGTACCCGGACTTGTAAACATTACCAGTATTTTCGTCATTCCACAGCTTTCCCCTGGAAACCTCCGTGATTGAATACGACATTAAATGTAGTAAGAATCTGTTTACGTGTACTTGAAGAGTATTTTCCACGTTTTTAATCATTTCTGGGAACTCTCATTGTGTATTTTAACAGTTTTACCAAAATTAGGCAGTTTGCTTAGAAGTATTTACTAGAACCGTCACCATTTTAACTGATTCACACGCAAAAATGCCGAACCCAAACCTCCTTAATTGTAAACATAAACAGTATTCTCGTCAGTCCAAGGCTTTACACACCAATTCTGAGCTCTGTGAACATGAACTCTTAATAATTGAAAGGACAGTCCCGTGAAAACGCCACCGGAAGTACCCGGACTTGTAAACATTACCAGTATTTTCGTCATTCCACAGCTTTCCCCTGGAAACCTCCGTGATTGAATACGACATTAAATGTAGTAAGAATCTGTTTACGTGTACTTGAAGAGTATTTTCCACGTTTTTAATCATTTCTGGGAACTATCATTGTGTATTTTAACAGTTTTACCAAAATTAGGCAGTTTGCTTAGAAGTATTTACTAGAACCGTCTCCATTTTCACTGAATCACCAAAAAAGAACGCCAAACCCATTCCTCCTATATTGTAAACATAAACACCACTCTCGTCATTCCAAGGCTTTACACACCAATTCTGAGCTCTGTAAACATGAACTCTTAATAATTGAAAGCACAGTCCCGTGAAAACGCCACCCGAAGTACCCGAATTTGTAAACATTACCAGTATTTTCGTCATTTCACAGCTTTCCACGGGAAACCTCTGTGATTGAATTCGACAGTAAATGTAGTAAGAATCTATTTACGTGTACTTGAGATGTTTATTACACGTTCTTAATCATTTCTGGGAACTCTCATTGTGTATTTTAACAGTTTTACCAAAATTAGGCAGTTTGCTTAGAAGTATTTACTAGAACCGTCACCATTTTAACTGATTCACACACAAAAATGCCGAACCCAATCCTCCTTAATTGTAAACATAAACACTATTCTCGTCATTCGAAGGCTTTACACACCAATTCTGAGCTCTGTAAACATGAACTCTTAATAATTGAAAGGACAGTCCCGTGAAAACGCCACCGGAAGTACCCGGACTTGTAAACATTACCAGTATTTTCGTCATTCCACAGCTTTCCCCTGGAAACCTCCGTGATTGAATACGACATTAAATGTAGTAAGAATCTGTTTACGTGTACTTGAAGTGTTTCTTCAACGTTCTTAATCATTTCTGGGAACTATCATTGTGTATTTTAACAGTTTTACCAAAATTAGGCAGTTTGCTTAGAAGTATTTACTAGAACCGTCACCATTTTAACTGAATCACAAAAAAAAAACGCCGAACCCAATCCTCCTATACTGTAAACATAAACACTATTCTCGTCATTCCAAGGCTTTACACACCAATTCTGAGCTCTGTAAACATGAACTCTTAATAATTGAAAGCACAGGCCCGTGAAAACGCCACCCGAAGTACCCGGAGTTGTAAATATTACCAGTATTTTCGTCATTTCATGGCTTTCCACGGGAAACCTCTGTAATTGAATTCGACAGTAAATGTAGTAAGAATCTATTTATGTGTACTTGAGGTGTTTATTACACGTTCTCAATCATTTCTGGGAACTCTCATTGTGTATTTTAACAGTTTTACCAAAATTAGGCAGTTTGCTTAGATGTATTTACTAGAACCGTCACCATTTTAACTGATTCACACACAAAAATGCCGAACCCAATCCTCCTTATTTGTAAACATAAACACTATTCTCGTCATTCCAAGGCTTTACACACCAATTCTGAGCTCTGTACACATGAACTCTTAATAATTGAAAGGACAGTCCCGTGAAAACGCCACCGGAAGTACCCGGACTTGTAAACATTACCAGTATTTTCGTCATTCCACAGCTTTCCCCTGGAAACCTCCGTGATTGAATACGACATTAAATGTAGTAAGAATCTGTTTACGTGTACTTGAAGAGTATTTTCCACGTTTTTAATCATTTCTGGGAACTCTCATTGTGTATTTTAACAGTTTTACCAAAATTAGGCAGTTTGCTTAGAAGTATTTACTAGAACCGTCTCCATTTTCACTGAATCACCAAAAAAGAACGCCAAACCCATTCCTCCTATATTGTAAATATAAACACCACTCTCGTCATTCCAAGGCTTTACACACCAATTCTGAGCTCTGTAAACATGGACTCTTAATAATTGAAAGCACAGTCCCGTGAAAACGCCACCCGAAGTACCCGAATTTGTAAACATTACCAGTATTTTCGTCATTTCACAGCTTTCCACGGGAAACCTCTGTGATTGATTTCGACAGTAAATGTAGTAAGAATCTATTTACGTGTACTTGAGATGTTTATTACACGTTCTTAATCATTTCTGGGAACTCTCATTGTGTATTTTAACAGTTTTACCAAAATTAGGCAGTTTGCTTAGAAGTATTTACTAGAACCGTCACCATTTTAACTGATTCACACGCAAAAATGCCGAACCCAATCCTCCTTAATTGTAAACATAAACACTATTCTCGTCATTCGAAGGCTTTACACACCAATTCTGAGCTCTGTAAACATGAACTCTTAATAATTGAAAGCACAGTCCCGAGATAACGCCACCGGAAGTACCCGGACTTGTAAACATTACCAGTATTTTCGTCATTCCACGGCTTTCCCCTGGAAACCTCCGTGATTGAATACGACATTAAATGTAGTAAGAATCTGTTTAGGTGTACTTGAAGTGTTTCTTCAACGTTTTTAATTATTTCTGGGAACTATCATTGTGTATTTTAACAGTTTTACCAAAATTAGGCAGTTTGCTTAGAAGCATTTACTAGAACCGTCACCATTTTAACTGATTCACACACAAAAATGCCGAACCCAATCCTCCTTATTTGTAAACATAAACACTATTCTCGTCATTCCAAGGCTTTACACACCAATTCTGAGCTCTGTAAACATGAACTCTTAATAATTGAAAGCACAGTCCCGTGAAAACGCCACCCGAAGTACCCGGAGTTGTAAATATTACCAGTATTTTCGTCATTTCATGGCTTTCCAAGGGAAACCTCCGTGATTGAATTCGACAGTTAATGTATTAAGAACCTATTTACGTGTACTTGAGGTGTTTATTACACGTTCTTAATCATTTCTGGGAACTCTCATTGTGTATTTTAACAGTTTTACCAAAATTAGGCAGTTTGCTTAGAAGCATTTACTAGAACCGTCACCATTTTAACTGATTCACACACAAAAATGCTGAACCCAATCCTCCTTAATTGTAAACAAAAACACTATTCTCGTCATTCCAAGGCTTTACACACCAATTCTGAGCTCTGTAAACATGAACTCTTAATAATTGAAAGCACAGTCCCGTGAAAACGCCACCCGAAGTACCCGAATTTGTAAACATTACCAGTATTTTCGTCATTTCACAGCTTTCCACGGGAAACCTCTGTGATTGAATTCGACAGTAAATGTAGTAAGAATCTATTTACGTGTACTTGAGGTGTTTATTACACGTTCTTAATCATTTCTGGGAACTCTCATTGTGTATTTTAACAGTTTTACCAAAATTAGGCAGTTTGCTTAGAAGTATTTACTAGAACCGTCACCATTTTAACTGATTCACACACAAAAATGCCGAACCCAATCCTCCTTAATTGTAAACATAAAAACTATTCTCGTGATTCCTAGGCTTTACACACCAATTCTGAGCTCTGTAAACATGAACTCTTAATAATTGAAAGCACAGACCCGAGAAAACGCCACCGGAAGTACCCGGACTTGTAAACATTACCAGTATTTTCGTCATTTCATGGCTTTCCAGGGGAAAACTCCGTGATTGAATTCGACAGTTAATGTAGTAAGAAACTACTTACGTGTACTTGAGGTGTTTATTACACATTCTTAATCATTTCTTGGAACTCTCATTGTGTATTTTAACAGTTTTACCAAAATTAGGCAGTTTGATTAGAAGCATTTACTAGAACCGTCACCATTTTAACTGATTCACACACAAAAATGCCGAACCCAATCCTCCTTATTTGTAAACATAAACACTATTCTCGTCATTCCAAGGCTTTACACACCAATTCTGAGCTCTGTAAACATGAACTCTTAATAATTGAAAGGACAGTCCCGTGAAAACGCCACCGGAAGTACCCGGACTTGTAAACATTACCAGTATTTTCGTCATTCCACAGCTTTCCCCTGGAAACCTCCGTGATTGAATACGACATTAAATGTAGTAAGAATCTGTTTACGTGTACTTGAAGAGTATTTTCCACGTTTTTAATCATTTCTGGGAACTATCATTGTGTATTTTAACAGTTTTACCAAAATTAGGCAGTTTGCTTAGAAGTATTTACTAGAACCGTCTCCATTTTCACTGAATCACCAAAAAAGAACGCCAAACCCATTCCTCCTATATTGTAAACATAAACACCACTCTCGTCATTCCAAGGCTTTACACACCAATTCTGAGCTCTGTAAACATGAACTCTTAATAATTGAAAGCAAAGTCCCGTGAAAACGCCACCCGAAGTACCCGAATTTGTAAACATTACCAGTATTTTCGTCATTTCACAGCTTTCCACGGTAAACCTCTGTGATTGAATTCGACAGTAAATGTAGTAAGAATTTATTTACGTGTACTTGAGATGTTTATTACACGTTCTTAATCATTTCTGGGAACTCTCATTGTGTATTTTAACAGTTTTACCAAAATTAGGCAGTTTGCTTAGAAGTATTTACTAGAACCGTCACCATTTTAACTGATTCACACGCAAAAATGCCGAACCCAAACCTCCTTAATTGTAAACATAAACAGTATTCTCGTCATTCCAAGGCTTTACACACCAATTCTGAGCTCTGTGAACATGAACTCTTAATAATTGAAAGGACAGTCCCGTGAAAACGCCACCGGAAGTACCCGGACTTGTAAACATTACCAGTATTTTCGTCATTCCACAGCTTTCCCCTGGAAACCTCCGTGATTGAATACGACATTAAATGTAGTAAGAATCTGTTTACGTGTACTTGAAGAGTATTTTCCACGTTTTTAATCATTTCTGGGAACTATCATTGTGTATTTTGACAGTTTTACCAAAATTAGGCAGTTTGCTTAGAAGTATTTACTAGAACCGTCTCCATTTTCACTGAATCACCAAAAAAGAACGCCAAACCCAATCCTCCTTATTTGTAAACATAAACACTATTCTCGTCATTCCAAGGCTTTACACACCAATTCTGAGCTCTGTAAACATGAACTCTTAATAATTGAAAGCACAGACCCGAGAAAACGCCACCGGAAGTACCCGGACTTGTAAACATTACCAGTATTTTCGTCATTTCATGGCTTTCCACGGGAAAACTCCGTGATTGAATTCGACAGTTAATGTAGTAAGAAACTACTTACGTGTACTTGAGGTGTTTATTACACATTCTTAATCATTTCTTGGAACTCTCATTGTGTATTTTAACAGTTTTACCAAAATTAGGCAGTTTGCTTAGAAGCATTTACTAGAACCGTCACCATTTTAACTGATTCACACACAAAAATGCCGAACCCAATCCTCTTTATTTGTAAACATAAACACTATTCTCGTCATTCCAAGGCTTTACACACCAATTCTGAGCTCTGTAAACATGAACTCTTAATAATTGAAAGGACAGTCCCGTGAAAACGCCACCGGAAGTACCCGGACTTGTAAACATTACCAGTATTTTCGTCATTCCACAGCTTTCCCCTGGAAACCTCCGTGATTGAATACGACATTAAATGTAGTAAGAATCTGTTTACGTGTACTTGAAGAGTATTTTCCACGTTTTTAATCATTTCTGGGAACTATCATTGTGTATTTTAACAGTTTTACCAAAATTAGGCAGTTTGCTTAGAAGTATTTACTAGAACCGTCTCCATTTTCACTGAATCACCAAAAAAGAACGCCAAACCCATTCCTCCTATATTGTAAACATAAACACCACTCTCGTCATTCCAAGGCTTTACACACCAATTCTGAGCTCTGTAAACATGAACTCTTAATAATTGAAAGCACAGTCCCGTGAAAACGCCACCCGAAGTACCCGAATTTGTAAACATTACCAGTATTTTCGTCATTTCACAGCTTTCCACGGGAAACCTCTGTGATTGAATTCGACAGTAAATGTAGTAAGAATCTATTTACGTGTACTTGAGATGTTTATTACACGTTCTTAATCATTTCTGGGAACTCTCATTGTGTATTTTAACAGTTTTACCAAAATTAGGCAGTTTGCTTAGAAGTATTTACTAGAACCGTCACCATTTTAACTGATTCACACGCAAAAATGCCGAACCCAAACCTCCTTAATTGTAAACATAAACAGTATTCTCGTCATTCCAAGGCTTTACACACCAATTCTGAGCTCTGTGAACATGAACTCTTAATAATTGAAAGGACAGTCCCGTGAAAACGCCACCGGAAGTACCCGGACTTGTAAACATTACCAGTATTTTCGTCATTCCACAGCTTTCCCCTGGAAACCTCCGTGATTGAATACGACATTAAATGTAGTAAGAATCTGTTTACGTGTACTTGAAGAGTATTTTCCACGTTTTTAATCATTTCTGGGAACTATCGTTGTGTATTTTAACAGTTTTACCAAAATTAGGCAGTTTGCTTAGAAGTATTTACTAGAACCTTCTCCATTTTCACTGAATCACCAAAAAAGAACGCCAAACCCATTCCTCCTATATTGTAAACATAAACACCACTCTCGTCATTCCAAGGCTTTACACACCAATTCTGAGCTCTGTAAACATGAACTCTTAATAATTGAAAGCACAGGCCCGTGAAAACGCCACCCGAAGTCCCCGGAGTTGTAAATATTACCAGTATTTTCGTCATTTCATGGCTTTCCACGGGAAACCTCTGTAATTGAATTCGACAGTAAATGTAGTAAGAATCTATTTATGTGTACTTGAGGTGTTTATTACACGTTCTCAATCATTTCTGGGAACTCTCATTGTGTATTTTAACAGTTTTACCATAATTAGGCAGTTTGCTTAGATGTATTTACTAGAACCGTCACCATTTTAACTGATTCACACACAAAAATGCCGAACCCAATCCTCCTTATTTGTAAACATAAACACTATTCTCGTCATTCCAAGGCTTTACACACCAATTCTGAGCTCTGTACACATGAACTCTTAATAATTGAAAGGACAGTCCCGTGAAAACGCCACCGGAAGTACCCGGACTTGTAAACATTACCAGTATTTTCGTCATTCCACAGCTTTCCCCTGGAAACCTCCGTGATTGAATACGACATTAAATGTAGTAAGAATCTGTTTACGTGTACTTGAAGAGTATTTTCCACGTTTTTAATCATTTCTGGGAACTATCATTGTGTATTTTAACAGTTTTACCAAAATTAGGCAGTTTGCTTAGAAGTATTTACTAGAACCGTCTCCATTTTCACTGAATCACCAAAAAAGAACGCCAAACCCAATCCTCCTTATTTGTAAACATAAACACTATTCTCGTCATTCCAAGGCTTTACACACCAATTCTGAGCTCTGTAAACATGAACTCTTAATAATTGAAAGCACAGGCCCGTGAAAACGCCACCCGAAGTACCCGGAGTTGTAAACATTACCAGTATTTTCGTCATTTCATGGCTTTCCACGGGAAAACTCCGTGATTGAATTCGACAGTTAATGTAGTAAGAAACTACTTACGTGTACTTGAGGTGTTTATTACACATTCTTAATCATTTCTTGGAACTCTCATTGTGTATTTTAACAGTTTTACCAAAATTAGGCAGTTTGCTTAGATGTATTTACTAGAACCGTCACCATTTTAACTGATTCACACACAAAAATGCCGAACCCAATCCTCTTTATTTGTAAACATAAACACTATTCTCGTCATTCCAAGGCTTTACACACCAATTCTGAGCTCTGTAAACATGAACTCTTAATAATTGAAAGGACAGTCCCGTGAAAACGCCACCGGAAGTACCCGGACTTGTAAACATTACCAGTATTTTCGTCATTTCACAGCTTTCCCCTGGAAACCTCCGTGATTGAATACGACATTAAATGTAGTAAGAATCTGTTTACGTGTACTTGAAGAGTATTTTCCACGTTTTTAATCATTTCTGGGAACTATCATTGTGTATTTTAACAGTTTTACCAAAATTAGGCAGTTTGCTTAGAAGTATTTACTAGAACCGTCTCCATTTTCACTGAATCACCAAAAAAGAACGCCAAACCCATTCCTCCTATATTGTAAACATAAACACCACTCTCGTCATTCCAAGGCTTTACACACCAATTCTGAGCTCTGTAAACATGAACTCTTAATAATTGAAAGCACAGTCCCGTGAAAACGCCACCCGAAGTACCCGAATTTGTAAACATTACCAGTATTTTCGTCATTTCACAGCTTTCCACGGGAAACCTCTGTGATTGAATTCGACAGTAAATGTAGTAAGAATCTATTTACATGTACTTGAGATGTTTATTACACGTTCTTAATCATTTCTGGGAACTCTCATTGTGTATTTTAACAGTTTTACCAAAATTAGGCAGTTTGCTTACAAGTATTTACTAGAACCGTCACCATTTTAACTGATTCACACGCAAAAATGCCGAACCCAATCCTCCTTAATTGTAAACATAAACACTATTCTCGTCATTCGAAGGCTTTACACACCAATTCTGAGCTCTGTAAACATGAACTCTTAATAATTGAAAGCACAGTCCCGAGATAACGCCACCGGAAGTACCCGGACTTGTAAACATTACCAGTATTTTCGAAATTCCACGGCTTTCCCCTGGAAACCTCCGTGATTGAATACGACATTAAATGTAGTAAGAATCTGTTTACGTGTACTTGAAGTGTTTCTTCAACGTTTTTAATTATTTCTGGGAACTATCATTGTGTATTTTAACAGTTTTACCAAAATTAGGCAGTTTGCTTAGAAGTATTTACTAGAACCGTCTCCATTTTCACTGAATCACACAAAAAAAACGCCGAACCCAATCCTCCTATATTGTAAACATAAACACTATTCTCGTCATTCCAAGGCTTTACACACCAATTCTGAGCTCTGTAAACATGAACTCTTAATAATTGAAAGCACAGTCCCGTGAAAACGCCACCCGAAGTACCCGGAGTTGTAAATATTACCAGTATTTTCGTCATTTCATGGCTTTCCACGGGAAACCTCTGTAATTGAATTCGACAGTAAATGTAGTAAGAATCTATTTATGTGTACTTGAGGTGTTTATTACACGTTCTCAATCATTTCTGGGAACTCTCATTGTGTATTTTAACAGTTTTACCAAAATTAGGCAGTTTGCTTAGATGTATTTACTAGAACCGTCACCATTTTAACTGATTCACACACAAAAATGCCGAACCCAATCCTCCTTATTTGTAAACATAAACACTATTCTCGTCATTCCAAGGCTTTACACACCAATTCTGAGCTCTGTACACATGAACTCTTAATAATTGAAAGGACAGTCCCGTGAAAACGCCACCGGAAGTACCCGGACTTGTAAACATTACCAGTATTTTCGTCATTCCACAGCTTTCCCCTGGAAACCTCCGTGATTGAATACGACATTAAATGTAGTAAGAATCTGTTTACGTGTACTTGAAGAGTATTTTCCACGTTTTTAATCATTTCTGGGAACTATCATTGTGTATTTTAACAGTTTTACCAAAATTAGGCAGTTTGCTTAGAAGTATTTACTAGAACCGTCTCCATTTTCACTGAATCACCAAAAAAGAACGCCAAACCCATTCCTCCTATATTGTAAACATAAACACCACTCTCGTCATTCCAAGGCTTTACACACCAATTCTGAGCTCTGTAAACATGAACTCTTAATAATTGAAAGCACAGTCCCGTGAAAACGCCACCCGAAGTACCCGAATTTGTAAACATTACCAGTATTTTCGTCATTTCACAGCTTTCCACGGGAAACCTCTGTGATTGAATTCGACAGTAAATGTAGTAAGAATCTATTTACGTGTACTTGAGATGTTTATTACACGTTCTTAATCATTTCTGGGAACTCTCATTGTGTATTTTAACAGTTTTACCAAAATTAGGCAGTTTGCTTAGAAGTATTTACTAGAACCGTCACCATTTTAACTGATTCACACGCAAAAATGCCGAACCCAATCCTCCTTAATTGTAAACATAAACACTATTCTCGTCATTCGAAGGCTTTACACACCAATTCTGAGCTCTGTAAACATGAACTCTTAATAATTGAAAGCACAGTCCCGAGATAACGCCACCGGAAGTACCCGGACTTGTAAACATTACCAGTATTTTCGTCATTCCACAGCTTTCCCCTGGAAACCTCCGTGATTGAATACGACATTAAATGTAGTAAGAATCTGTTTACGTGTACTTGAAGTGTTTCTTCAACGTTTTTAATTATTTCTGGGAACTATCATTGTGTATTTTAACAGTTTTACCAAAATTAGGCAGTTTGCTTAGAAGTATTTACTAGAACGGTCACCATTTTAACTGAATCACACAAAAAAAACGCCGAACCCAATCCTCCTTAATTGTAAACATAAACACTATTCTCGTCATTCCAAGGCTTTACACACCAATTCTGAGCTCTGTAAACATGAACTCTTAATAATTGAAAGCACAGTCCCGTGAAAACGCCACCCGAAGTACCCGGAGTTGTAAATATTACCAGTATTTTCGTCATTTCATGGCTTTCCAAGGGTAACCTCCGTGATTGAATTCGACATTTAATGTATTAAGAACCTATTTACGTGTACTTGAGGTGTTTATTACACGTTCTTAATCATTTCTGGGAACTCTCATTGTGTATTTTAACAGTTTTACCAAAATTAGGCAGTTTGCTTAGAAGTATTTACTAGAACCGTCACCATTTTAACTGAATCACACAAAAAAAACGCCGAACCCAATCCTCCTATATTGTAAACATAAACACTATTCTCGTCATTCCAAGGCTTTACACACCAATTCTGAGCTCTGTAAACATGAACTCTTAATAATTGAAAGCACAGTCCCGTGAAAACGCCACCCGAAGTACCCGGAGTTGTAAATATTACCAGTATTTTCGTCATTTCATGGCTTTCCAAGGGAAACCTCCGTGATTGAATTCGACAGTTAATGTATTAAGAACCTATTTACGTGTACTTGAGGTGTTTATTACACGTTCTTAATCATTTCTGGGAACTCTCATTGTGTATTTTAACAGTTTTACCAAAATTAGGCAGTTTGCTTAGAAGCATTTACTAGAACCGTCACCATTTTAACTGATTCACACACAAAAATGCTGAACCCAATCCTCCTTAATTGTAAACAAAAACACTATTCTCGTCATTCCAAGGCTTTACACAC